>NW_010429528.1:19615-24675 GCF_000710305.1 Buceros rhinoceros silvestris
GCCTTAATCCAACAGTACAAATTCAAAGCAGAAATGCAAATAAGCACTGGGGTGAATTAAGGCAGAAAAAGAACACGAGCTTAACAGCAATGATATCATATTGCTTACTGGTTTTCATACATTCATGCTGTATATCCAATTAAGTGCCTACGGAACTTCTTAAATCTTTTATCAGTCTTACAAAGACTGTAGAAAGTAGAGTACTAGAAAATGGTTAATACTAGTACTAGTCAGCAGAATGACACGTAGAAAGTACATTTCAGTGTTTCAAATGAACTGTGCAGTAAAATTAAGTTAAAAGCAACACTCTTCCTGAGAAAGTTATATGCTTGCTATGCAGCATTCAAGCAGCACCTATAAACCCACGACATCATTCTTAGGTGGCTGAGATAACAATTAATCAAGATATTTGCAACAGCTTAACAGTGGAAGTAGAAGAGTGGAAGCTCTTTGTGGAAGTATTTTATTCTGGTGTGGTTACTGTCCACCCTCTGAGCAGTCACTGAAAAAAGCCACATGGCAACCGGAGCACCAGCTGAAGACATGCAACAAAACAATCTTCAACAAAACCTATCCAGAACCAGACAAAGATCAGAGAGGCTACAGAATATATACTTGTCCAGCAGGAAAGCTGCCAAAAGAGAGTATCAGGTACTCGTGGTGAACAAATTTAGCCTTCCCTTACATAGTCCCACAGCCTATGTATCACTTTTATCACCAAATTTGCTGTGTGCCAGACACATGTCTGACAGCTTACTGGGACTAACTAGCTACCAGAAAACACGATGGCTGAAAACCTTTATATTTTGCTCCTTAGTCGTGCTGAGCCTACTGCACTTTAAGTTTGCATTTCGAGGGGGGGAAGAAAGAAGCAGATTTTTTTAAAAAAGTGGATTATCACAGCATCAGAGCAAACTAATTAGAACTGTCAGAGCTGTCAGCACAGCATCCTGTGTGATCTTGATCTCTGGAGAGAAAGCAAAAATTACCTCTGTGGAAATATAGATTTCCACTGATACATCAGGTCACTCAATTGAGAATTTCTAAAAAAAACAACAGCTCTCAATTTGATGTCTGTCTGGGTAGAAAGAAGCTAGCTGAATAGTTTGTAGATAACTGGTGAGTAGAAAAATTGTTGTCACATCCCACTGTCATGAGCACAGGGAGAAAAAAAATCACAACAAAGAGCGTATATTTAGATCTATTACCAAGTTCAACAACTCACTGTTCAGACAGCTCTCTAGAAAATTTTGCCATTTAAAATACTGTGTCATCATGAAGCATAGAAGTTGCAAAACTGGTAAAATCCTAATTATATACTTAAAACCTGTTTCAAAACAAACTACTTGAGTTTTATGTCTGAAAGCTTTTGAAAACATGCATTCTGCAGTGTACAGTGAGCGTTAAGTTTGTATGGTGCCTTGGCTGCCACAGAAGACTGGAACCAGAGTTTGAAGAGAGGCTCAGCAAAACCAAATGCAATAAAAGGGCCATCACAAAACTCTGAGGGCTCGCTGAACACTCATTAGTGACAACTTGGTATTATCTTAGAACTGAAAAACACCACTGAAACAGACCATGCAAGTGTTTACATTTTTCACTGGTTCATTAAGGTTTAGTTTCATTGCATAGCTACTTTTAGAAACACTGCTCTGTGTAGCCGAAGAAAAGCAACCACCAGTTCTAGATGAAACACCCAAATCTAGGTCCACCATCTAAGAGTGTCTCCCTTTCTCACTGACCGTGCGGAGAATCCAGGGAAACTTCGCCTCAGCAGGGGACACACCTGGTCCAAGGGTTCAGATGTCTGCTGAAGTATGCCCAGAAATGCCACCACCTTGTTACTTGTGTTTAAAAACCTTCAAAGTGGACCTTCCCTGTGCTTCTCCATTACTCTCTTGAGCAGCGTACACAGTTAGATTGTGGGCACATTTAATGAATGACAGCAGGACAAATTACTGCACACAATGCAGTTGCCATTTCCACATTTATTAAAAGACACAAGCACACACAGACACACACACAAGCACACAGAGCCAGAAGAGATGTGAACAGAGTAGACCCGAAGGTTCTTCAGTCTCTTCAGTACAATGAAAATGGGCATGAGGGGACTATGAAAGTTCCAACCTCTTCCCCAAGCAAGAATCAAATTAAACTTAAAACACTCCTGACTGATGGTGAATAGGATGTTCCGTAGGCATGTTTGTTTCAAGCTCAAGATAAATCTCAACGCTCTTGAAAATGTATTCCAAGGACAAGCTACCATTACCATTACAATTCTATTTTTCCTCTGAAGTCCAAGTTTACATCACCTGGTACAATTTAAATACACTGCTTCCTGAAGGACAGCAGACCAGTTTATACCTGTGTGCACAGTCCCTTTATACATTACCTCTCTTTCACACCTCTTTTTTATTACTTTGGACCCCACTTCAGGAAAAAAAGCCCCAAATCCTTTATTTCCCTTTTCTTTTCAGTGAGAATAGATTTCTCTTTTTTTCTTTTCCCCTCCCACTCCCCACAACATCTGACACCAAAATGTTCTTGATGGGCTGGAGTCTGAGGCTAGCTGGCCTGTATTTTTTGGAAAAGCACAAAACTGGAACAATATTACCATTGAGGCCTTACAGGTGAAAAACAGAATAGGAGAATTACTGTACCTGTACCACCAGACACAGTCCTGGTCAGAAACCCCAGAGCACAGTTTCCTCTAAGAGAGCATGACGTTGCTGACTGACGCTGCGTTTGTGATCTACCACAATCTGCAGCTTTTCCATAAAAATGCCACACGACTGAACCCTGCTCACTGCATGTTCATGGATTCAGCACTGTGAGTTATTCCCGCTGCGTGCATGCATTAATTCACATCCTGTAATCAAGACTTCCCAATCCCTGTCCATCTCTAGAACTGCCTGAAGCACTGCCCAGTTTTCTATCGCCGCCCTGAAGACGTAGCGTTAATGACCTTCATTCATCATCAGGAATACCAGACCCAGAAGAGATCTCTCCAGAAATGGCACTCTTCCAATTCAACAAAACCAATCAATATTTTAAGTTAACAAACCTAAGTAACAGTACATGATCACCCATTTAAAAAACCTATTGCACTTGGACCACAAAATTCTACTCAATTAAAAAGAAAAATTAACTTGAGCTTTGATACTGCAGAGCATGCAGCAGAAGACACTTACTCCGAAGGGGGCCTACCACAACACGGCGCTCCTCTATCCAAAGGCAGTGTCTTGGTGCTTTCGTGCTTATGAATTCTCATTTGTTCTTCCCTCTCTATCAGGTTTTCTTTTCTTTGAGAGAAGTTGTTCTTTAATCTTTTTCAAGTTTTTATCTCCAAGAACCAGCTTTGTTTCACCTCTGCAAAGTGTCTCTTCTTTAATGATTCCACTTTCTTCCTCACCATACTTTTTGCCTCTCTGTTCTGGAAGTTCACACACAAGTTTAAATTTGCTCTAGTTAATACTTACATTTGTTTCAATGGAAATAACCACTGAAATTAAATTAAAGCAAATGCCGAAGCGCTCACAGGCATCAAGCCTTTGTTATATTAATTTACTTACTACATTGGCTTTCCTCTCCTTTCTCTTTAAGTGGTTTAGGGAGAACAATCCTGCAGATGTTTTTTTACATTTCGAAGTTTACAAAACTTCAGAACAAAAAAAAAAGTTATATGTTCGCCAGGGACAAAAACCCCCACCTACTTCTATTGTGCTGTTTCTATTTCTATGTTTATCTTGCTAACCATTTACCTACATCTCACGACAAGTCACAGCTTCCACTGGGCTAATGCATAAGCATATCATGAACTTTTCCTATATGAGTTTGCTTACCTCTCTCTTGAGCCCATTTCTGGTTTAACATTCATAATACTGTTTTGCAGCTACACCCGCAGACCACTAAAGCACACAACTACAATGGGATTCTGCAAGTGTGTGTGGGGGGTTTCTTTTATATTGTGTGATTTAAAAAGTAACAAACAACAGAAGCAAAACCACACACACTTCTGAGATAAAAACTGTAAAATTTTACACTTTTTTGAAAATACACAATGTACACAGGTCACAGATGTGCTTTTCACTTTCTGGGAAAAATAAACCAACAAACCAACCAACCCATCTCCCAAAACTCCAAGCAACATTACTTGGTGACTTCATACCTTTTAAATGTATTCCCTACAATAAACACAACGAAGCTCAAGGAATCTCAATTGTATCATCTAAACATAAAGGTATAACTAATATGTTTTTAAGCACAACACCTGTAATACAGGAGAAAAAAAAAAAAGGTACAAGGCACTTAAGTTTGCCCCGTACTTCTCATTACGGCTACAAACACTGCAGTGGTATCAGCATAATGTGCATGGTTCAGGTGTCAAACACAAAGTGGGAAGCCTTTATCCTTGATCCTATCTGAAAGGGAGCAGTGTGAAATCCTTATGTTTACATCCCAACTCCCCTGTACACTTTTGTCATCAGTGGACAAAACAAGCAATAAGTACATGCCTTTAAAACACAGCACTGACAAGGCCATGACAGGGTTACCTTTGCTGGCTTCCTACAACACACTGATTGTGTCTGCAATCCTGCCACAGAAAGGAGACGTGCTAGCTTTTTTCTGCTGGTTTTACAGGACTGATGAGCTCCACTTGCTTCTAATTACCTACACCACCATAACAGCACTATTTCCTCAAAGTTCCAATGTTACAGGAGAGCTGCAAGCATACCCTGCTTTGAGAGATACGAGACTGAAAGCATTCATGGACTCCTAAGGCATCCAAACATCAAATTACTTTTAAACAAAGTTTAAAAAATACAGAATAATCCTTTTACTCATTTACCCTATCTCATTTTGCTCCTCCCTTCAAATACTTCCAGGGCTTAGGTAAGAATACACTGAGGAATTCGGGATCTCTTAATCCATGCATTTCCCATGATGGAATTTCCTGCTCTCTTTTGCCATCAGTTCAGTTCTTCCTCATCTTTTTCTGCAAATACGAAGGACATCTTTGCTACAAAATCATGCCTGCTCCCTTTCCTCTCTTACAGAGG
>NW_010429529.1:0-1304 GCF_000710305.1 Buceros rhinoceros silvestris
AAAAAAAGATTTTGTAAAACTATTACCACTCAGCTTGAATTTTAAGAAATGTACAAATGAGAGAAGACAGACTATTAATTCCATCTAAATGCATGGCCTTATTTCTATTCTAATAATCTACTTTAACTCCATGTAATGACAATATTGTGTTGATTAGCTCACTGAAATGTAATCTTATTAGTGGTTCAAAAGGTTGCGTTTAATCTAACTGATTATGCTAGTGCATCTCTGAGTAGTTGGTTCGGTATTTTTGCGGCTCCTAATGAACTGTCTGTGCACCAAAATTCACCAAATAAAAGTTAATACCTAGCTTATTCTGATTTGTTCTAGTGTTCTGCACACAGTAGTTATTCTTGCTTTATTTGAAGTCTTATATAAATTTTCTGTTGCTAACAGCCCACCAAATCCTTAAAGCATGTTTTCTGTATGTCAGCCTCTATCTGTGGTCTTCATAATTAAAAAAACCCCACCAAAACAAAAAACCACAACAAATTACAATTAATAAACAAACCAAAACAAACAGGTTTTCTTCCCATGAATATCGCTTGCTCCTCCGCTCTCTCTCTGTTGATAACCTCCTTGATGAAGAGTGCCTGACGTCGTTAGTAACTCCACAGCTCTACTTGCAGAAGGAAATTACAGCTGCAAGAAGGGCTTTGCAGTGGTTTCACTTTCTTTCAGTACTGGATTAGTTCTTATATTAATGCCTATTAAGACAAGTAATTGTTCAGAGAGAGCAGCTTTAACAGCAATGCGAAGGTTTTCACTCTGCTTTTGCCTGTGTATTGAAAGTCACTCAGCTGTGAAAGATTACACTTCCATCTAGGGACTGTGCCAACGGAAAAGGAAGGTCACCTCTTGCAAATGGATAGCGACAGCACTTTATGCAGCAATTGCTGCTTTGGTACACGAGTTAAAAGCCAGGACAATGGCTGGTCAGGAAAAAGGAAACGTGGAACAGAGGAACAATTTTATCCCAGCTGTAAGAGGTTGCAACCTCAGTGAAGCCACCGTAATTATACCGCGGCTGAACTGAACCATGCTGACTTCAAAGAAACAAGCTGTATCTATCTAGGAAGAAAAAAAAGTGTAAGTATTTGATATCGCCTTTTGAAAGTGCGTTGTCTGACCAGTGACATCTTTAGCCATCCCACTCTCCAGCACCTAATACCACAGAAAGCTGGGAGAGTGCAATGTGTTCCTCTTTCTGCTATCCTCCTACATCTGACGGGATGGAGAGTTCGAAAAGTTAAATGGCAGTTTGCAGTCAATGGAAAGGGGGAAAGAGAAAGGACGTGCAGGAA
>NW_010429529.1:1433-21185 GCF_000710305.1 Buceros rhinoceros silvestris
ACCAGTGTGAGAAGGCCTAAACTGCTTGGCGTTTTCTCATATCTCAGGGGAATCTTGCTTGTGAAATGCTGCCAAAGTAACGCTTGATGCACACTCTGGTCCTGTACTAAGATGACGTGTTTCTTAGCAGCACTTAAACTGACCAGCTGTTGTGTGTCAATATACACTACATTTGGCACTGCCAGGATGACTCGTGCTCCTGGGCGTAGTGGCTGTGTGTCATTAAAGTGCATTTGAAGTGCTCAGCCTTTTTAACGTCTATCCAGGTGAGCTTGACCATGAGGGCAACAAGCCTTACAGCTGTTGCTAAAATGGTATAAAGCTAGAAGTGGAACTAAAGCACATAAAACTACCTGAGTGCTTGTAATTATCTTGTAGTTAAAACAGATGCCTTATACTAAAGGGTGAATGACAATTTCGTAGGTTCTGTGTGAGCCGCCTCAGGCTATTTTTACTTATAGCCGTGAGAGTGATGGGAATGAGCAATCAAAGCTGGCTACCATGTGTGGAATACCCTGTTTGTCTCACCTGGAGCTGCAAGACAGGATCACACCACACTCCGAAAGCCTTTTTAAATTGGTAAGCATACAAATAGGCTTTTTGATGTAACCAGGGTGGGGGCTGCAATGCTAATACAGGTGTTTATGCTCTACTTGGATGCAGTTATGGGTATTTAGTCTGCAATAATAGAACAGAATGCGTATTTTGAAAATAATAACCTATTTTTCCTCAGCTTCTTTGTATGAAATGTATTTGAGATGCTGTAATCAGGTTTCTTTAGTGGTTCTACCTAGTATAAATTTATGCTCTTGGCTTTGCACAAATACACAGTGAAAATACCATCTCCTTTCCCCATGAGTGAGGAGACTGTTAGATTAAATACAGTGGCACGATATCAGCTACGAGCTGCCCCTGAGGTCATGGTTTCACAATTACCTTATCGATCCAGGGATTCTCCAAGCCTTAGGAGTAGCTTTGGGTGGGAGTGGACAGCACAGAGGTTGGAAGAAGGAGCTTCTGCTGTGTTAGTTACCGAGAAACAGCAAATGGACACAGTAATAACAGTAATCAACTGGCTGAACAACAAATTACAGAGTGTCTGAGGCTGGAAGGTCATCTGGTCCAAGCCCCCTGCTCAAGCAAGGCCACACAGAGCAGGCTGCCGAGGACCATGTCCAGACAGCTTTTGAGTATCTCCAATGATGGAGACCCCACAACCGCCTGGACAACCAGTGCCAGTGCTCGGTCATTGTCACACTGAAAAAGCTATCAAAATTTGCTTCTACATGCTGAATCACATAATTAACCGGGACCATCCTTGCAGTTAATATGGTCTGCAGTCCAGTCTTCTGTGCTGAAAATTAACCTTACTCTCCCAGGTAATTCAGAGTCTTTTCAAGATCCTGAATCTGTCATTCCCCTTTGTCTTACAGCCTGCCCCTGCTGACAAGATGGATGGATGTTTTCAGAGTGGAAGAAAACTTTAATCTTTTTTCCCCTCTTCCTACATGTATTTGAAAAAATCTCTGAAAATCGTGACCCTTACTCTGTGTGGCACACTGTGGTGCCAGCTGGGGAAATCAACTTGCCCGTCATTCAGCTTCATGCTAACTCCCAAAGGGTGCCACCAGCAAGTCAAAAGGACAAAAGTTCATGACCGTACTGCAGCTCCCCTCTTCTCTTCCCAAGCATGTTCCACCGAGCCGGGGAGCACAGGCAGGGATATGCCTCCGTTTTGATTTATTGCTGTACGACAGCCCCACCACTGAAGTGCTGTGCGTTTGCCCGGCGCGCGGGGCAGCCGCGGTGTGCTCAGTACGTGCCTCCTTCTGCCGCGGCTTTCCGCTGTGCTGCACAGTGCATCTCCAGACAAACAGCTTCATAAAGCGACTAGAGAAACCCTGCTAGCGACAAGCGTACAGCTATGGGCACGGCTCTCCACACTGATTAAATGCCTGCTTTAAATTCATGGCTCCTTCCACTCTGATAAACATCAGAAACAGCCTAATTATGTTTTTCTCACTGCTCAACTTGTGCTCATTAATCTTATCTACACATATCTCCTCACTGGAGTCGGATTTTTCAAAGGCCTTTAAGCACCTTATTCACAATGATTTCCATCAACTATGACAAGGACAATTTCTAGAAATTGTATTTGCACAAATCAATGTAAGGAAAGCAGGTAGCTTAGAAAAGCATCACACAACTCATCCAAGCAGAATTAAGGCAGAGAGTGAAAAGTCTGATTGGCTGTGGGTTTTCAGATTTCCAAATTAAGTTTCACACTAAACAGAAATACAACTTTGAAATAGAGTCCGTTTGAACAGTCTGTATTCCACTGTACAATTGGAAAAAGTAAAAACCGTAGAACTAACCTGTTATGAAAAGTGGGCTATGATGAGAAATGGCATGTTACAGTATTGTCAGAAATCTTTTCCTTGCCACAATGTTTCTTTTCCTCTGACACAATGTTCTGCTAAATCAATACAATTTCACTAAGTTTTGTTTCAAAGAAGGCACATTTTTAAGGTGAAATTAACTTCCTTGATCACCGTTCAGCCAGCCCTGCCTGAACTGATATTTTGTATGAGCTGAGCATGTCCACGGATTTTTTTTTCTGGGATTCTAATGAAAGCGTGACCTGCATCCTCCCTCCAGGACTGTTTGAAAGGTTCAGCTCCAGCCCTGTAAATACTCCTATTTTGGTGTACTTCCTGTGCAACATGGACACATGTGCCTCTCTTTTCTTTCTGCAAAAACCTTGCCTCTAGAGACACTACAAATAAAGCACAGAGAGATGACACGAGGGTACAAGAATGGAGGCAGTGCTTGCAGAACGGTGTCATGAGGGTTTCTGCATGGATTTCATGTGCTGAGAAGGTGCCTATTAGAAAAGCCATAAGACAATTTGCTCGGAAAAAAGTACTGAAGTCAGACAAATTACCGTCCTAGGTCAGACCATCCATACTGCCTGCAAGTCCTTGGGATTTAAAAAAACAACAACAAAAAAATAAAACAAAAAAAAACCCAAGGAAAAAACCCCCCAAAACCAAAAACCCACTAGAAATCACTGCAGCAAACAAATATGGCATATTTTTTTCTCACTCTCTTCTCTACTAGCCAGAGATGTATTGCAGGCAGAAACCAAATGCTCTTATTTCTCGCCTGGTATGTTGAAACTTGTGTGTTCTCAGCCTTTTCTGGAAGGTCTCGGTGTGGGGGAGAGATCGGGTCTGCAGGCACGGCTAGCACAGAAAAGTGTTCCATTTTTCCAGTTTGAACTCAGCCCCCTTACCACCTTCATTGGCTGCCCTCTTGTTTGGGGTTGTGGAATGGGGCAATAGAAGTCTTGTGGCAATTGTATTTTTTTATGTAATCACTAGGTCTCTTCGTCATTTTCCTCTCTACCTTCAACAAGATACTCCCAGGCTGATTCTTAAGCTCTTCACAGAAGAGCTTTTCTAGATCTACTATGACTTTCAGTGCTCCTTTCAAGCTTGGTTAGATATTGGTGTCAGATGGTGCCACTCCAGTTGGAAGCGCTTTGCCTCAACTTACGCTAATATCATCACACTTCTTTCTGTAATATTTACGGTTGTCTTGTTTGCCAGGCTGCTCGTCTGGGTTGTTTGATTTGTTGCTCTACACTGAACAATGACCTCCCCTCAGCAGATTGCAGTCCTCCCTGTGCTTTCCAAGCGCCTGTAAATGATTGTGTTTGACAGCGGTAATTCAGTGGGTAATCAAAGGTTATTATAATTTTGACTACAAAATATTCTGTCAAAACACAATATTGAATTATTTAAAGTATTCGTGTATTTTAACTTCAGGAAATGTAGAGCTTCTAGTGTAAAGAAAATGTAGGCTTGTGAGTGGCTGAATATCTTTAGAGAAGGTGGAATAATTATTTCATAGGTCATTTCTGAGAATCATAAAGACATTCTTCAGATTAATAATATATTGAATTGTTTCTAGAACTACAGAAAAGCAGCCAAGCAAAATGTTTCACCTTGTTTTGTATCGGTGGAGGAGACACATGAGGTGCTCCTGGAAACATTTTGCTTTGGAAGAAACCAGTTCAGAGTGTTCATCCAGACCAGAAAGGAGAGGAAAGGAAATAGTCTGTGTGGTGTCAGATCCACAGTCTGTTCTGCTGTCTGTGCTTTGAACGCCAGATAATAACCATAAATTTGTGCAGAATGGAGCTGGGTGAGCTTTGTGTCTAAGACATGTCAGTCACCTAGGCAAGACGCTAGTTCAGTCAGTGCTCATTATGGGCAACAAACAGGAGGAGCTGGAAGCTGCTGTGCTGCTGGAGAGCTACGACCTGGTTGCCATATCACTGAAACTTGGTGGGATGAATCCCATGACTGGAGTGCGGCTATCGATGGCTCCAGGCAGTCCAGAAGGAATAGGCAAGGCAGGAGGGGCAGAGGCGTTGCCCTCTGTGTCAAGAAATGGAGAGACTGTGAAGAGCTGTCCCTGACAAACAGCCACGAGCAGGTCCAAAGCTAATGGGTAAGAATTAGAGACTGAGGCAATGAAGGGAACCTTGTGGTTGGTGTCTACTACCGGCTGCCAGATCAAGGCTTCACGCTATTGGTGAAGCGTTGTTACTCCAGCTACAGAAGGCTTCGTGCTCACAGGCTCTTGTCCTGCTGGGGGACTTCAAGCACCCCAACATCTTCTGGAAAACTATCAGAGTGAGCTGTAGGCAATCCAGGAGACTCCTGGAGTGCATTGAGGATAACTTTTTCAGCTGGGTAACAGAAAGCCCCACCAGAAGGGATGCAACACTGGACTGGATAATCACCAATGCAAGTGAACTCATTGGTGATGAGACTGGAGGCAGCCTGGGCTGTGGTGATCACGCACTGGTGGAGTTCACAGTCCTGAAGGATATGGGTCAGGCAAAGAGTATAGTCAGCACCCTGAATTTTAGGCAAGCAAACTTCCAGCTCTTCAAGGAGCTGGTCAATAGGACCCCCTGGGAAACAGCCCTCAGGAGCAAGGGAGCAGAACAGAGCTGGCAGATCTTTAAGGATGTTTTCCAGAGGGTGCAAGAACTGTCAATCTCCAGGTCGACAGGAATGTGAAAGACCAGCATGGCTGAGTCAAGAACTGCTGGTCAGGCTTATAAGAAAGATGAGGACATTCTTTTTAGTAGGGTCTGTAGCGATAAAACGAGGGGTGTTGGTTTTAAACTAAAAGGGGAAATTCAGACTAGATATGAGGAAGAACATTTTTTCCAGTGAGGGTGGTAAAACACTGTAACAGGTTGCCCAAAAAGGTGGCAGATGCCCCATCCCTGGAAACATTCAACCTGTCAGGTTGGATGGGGCTCTGGGCAACCCGATCTAGTTGGAGATGTCCCTGCTTAGTGTAGGGGGGTTGGACTAGATGACCTTTGAAGACCCCTTCCAACCCAAACCTTTCTATGATTCTGTTATTCTGTGAACACTGCCTCACAGATACGTGACTGGCAGAGAAACTACAGATCTTCTTTTGGGTGTGCCTGTCTTGGTGATGAATTTCCTCAGTTACAGAAATGAGGAGGATCACACGGATGAGCTCCTGCAATGTTCTTTTGCCAGCCAGGAGAGGTTTTCCAGAGCTGTTATTAGGCAGTTTTATATTTGATATTATGCTTGAAATCTGCTCCATGAGGGGAAATTAGTGTCACCAAAAGATAATATGTAGCAGTGTGGTGTATGGAAAATCCTGTTACCAGGTGAGAAAATAAATAAATATGCATTATTTCTGAAGTGAAGCGAGACCTTCATGAACAGAGAACAGCCAAGAGCATCTATTCTCTTTAAAACACTGAATATGACAGGGATTATCAGAGTTGCCATTAACATTGTATCCCATGACCTGATAATATATCTGATTCTTTTCAACTACTTGTGACAATTTTAGATTATTTTCTAACTTTTGAGACAGCTACATGACTGACAACAGAGCTCTGTATTTAAAGTGCCTTTTAATTTCTTTAGGACAATTCTTAATGCTTAGGATGGGAGTGCGTATTGAAATTTAATTCCTGTGTAAAGACCATTTGATCTGTCTACAAGTCTATCCACATGATGGAGCTGTTCAAAAATAGGGCTAGGGAAAGTCTCACGCCATGGCTGTGAGACATCAACTCGATCTTGCCAGGTCAGTATTTCTGAGGTGTCTGGTACAGCATGAGGTTGTGAATGGACAGAAATGCTTTGGATGCTGTTTACGGACCCGTTCAACGTAACCGAGTTTTCTGACTTAAGCAAATGCAAGGATGAGTCTCCATTACTGTAGAAGCTTCTCCCAGCAGCGTGAATAAACACGGCCCAGGAGTAGCTGCTCTGAGAAAGGATGCCATGGCTTTGCTCTCTCAAGGAATTTCAGCAATGTCATGGTCTATTGGACCATGGAAACATGGGGACACGGTCTAGTGGACAGGAAACAGGGAGATTGTTTCTTCTGAGATGGCTTTAATAATGAGAAATGTATCCTGACAGATAGTTGGATGGCTCTTATGTCACTTTTACTGCAGAGATTTCAGTAGAGAAATCTTTGTCATTTCTATGATATTGGCTGTTAGTGAGAGTGTTCATTCAAATCGCAGCAGCATGTCAGAGCTTTGAAATGGTCATTGAGTAATGCTCGGCAGTTGAGGCAGAGAAGCAAACTGTGGGCACTTACCTGAATTCTCTTTGTTATACCTATAACTGCTTTGAGAAAGAAAAGAGGAAGATTTTAATGGGAATTTTGACACCATTTAACAATGCTATTATAAACAGCTTAAACCAGTTTCTGATGTCAATAGTGTTCAGTTTTCCTGACCTGATTTACAAGGTTTGAAGCTTGCTAGAAGGCCAGTGATACCCAACAGGAGTGAACCAGATATAATGGATGCCTGTATTAAAATGGCACCAGCTGGGCTGAGGCCCCTGAGAAGCTCAAAGCCAAAATGGCTGAAATGCTACAAGTCACCAGTTCCTACAGCTGAAGCCGTTTTCCAATAGTTGTTTTGGGGTTTTTTTATCAGGCAGTGGATGTATTTCTTTGGGACTTTTTTTAAAGTTCTTAGATCATGGTATCCAGTAGAAAAAACAGGCACACAGTTTATAGCTATGCACATGCTTGAGCGGTGAGGTAAAATGTGTACCTAATACTGAGTCACATTTTTATAATAATTATGGAAAATTGCATGGACTGGGAACTACAACAGCAATTTCCTGAAAATTTGACTCAGTGATGGGTGCAGGTCAGACTAAGACCTTCTCCTGTCTTTCCCCTGAAAACTTACATCTGAAAAGGACACATCTATCATCTTGCACATGCTGCTGTTATAAACTACGTGAAAAGTTAATTGCTGTTAACTGACAGTGTGACATGTCACATCCACCACCGAGCATTGCCAGCGCAGAAGCTTTGGGTTAGTAGTAGTCCAAATAAGCAGACACTTAGAAAGAGCTTTCTACGACCCTTTAAGACTTTCTTGAGGCTGTGTCTTGAGGACACACTCCTGAGACAGCGGTGTCTCCCAGTGAAGTTCTAGCTTACTGGTCTTCACTCTCCTAGGTCCCTACATAGTACATTTCTTTGTGTTTGAGGAATCCAGAGAGAAAAAAGGCTTTTTTCAGGAAGTCAACAGACAATTTAAGATAAACGCACCCCGAGCAGTATTGCGACCCTGACTTCTGTTTCCTTTCAGAGCTATTTGCCCATGTCTCTGTGTTTGCCAAGCTGCCATAAGTGTCCAGGCTTTCCAGGTAATTCCAGGCTGCGGTTGATGTGGTGCCACTGAAGAGAGGAACTTGTGTGACCCAGGACTGATTTTATTCACTGACAGAAGCTGTGAGCTCATATGTCACACCTCAGTGCTGGAGGCTTTAAAGGCTAAATTTTATGTCCAAGTAATATCAGTGTTGTTTATAATTAAACTGCCTTGTGCTGTGACTGAGTCAGAAAACTGGAAAGAAATTACATGCACACAAACCTCAGAAGATCGTTACCACACACAAAATATTAGTTCGACATGATGCCAGTAAGTTGGCAAGAGTGCACGTGCTATTGAGATTTAGCAATAAATCCAGATTCAGTACTAGATGTGGCAAAGCTGATGGACTTTGGGATGTTTTTTATCTTCAGGTTTAACACCCAAGTCCCCGATCAGGAAAAGACATCATGAGGACACCAGCAAGACACAGCTGCAGTCCATGGAAGTTTGCTACCGAGGCAGAGAATGACCTAATGGAAAAATGAAGTATTGGAAGTCCTAGTTTCTTACCTTGTGCTATGACTGCTGTGACTGGACTGTGGTAAGTTGACAACTGTGTCTCATATTGAAGCTCTTTGTAGAGGTTTCTGATAATGAAATTGGGCAGAGATGTAAACTCAGCAGTGGAAAAGCTGCTCTAACATTTGAACAAGGCCAAATATGACCTCAAGTGTTGCTGGCATAGTCAGGCAATTAATGCTTAAAGTGCCATGTGGTTGGGGCAGTACAGTGTCCTGTGTCAGTGAAAAAACTTACATGTTGTCAAACTGCTCTTCAGCTAAGCCTCCTGTCTTCAAAGCAGCCTCTTGGTGTGCCTGCAACACTCACAGCACCAGATCAGCAGTGGAAAAAAGAAAAGGTAATGAAGTCACATAGGATTTTGACCTGCAGGGAAAGAAGTCCACGAAAACCTCTCGAGTATAATGAGGACTTGGACCTTATTACTTGCTCGTTTAGAGGTTTACAGCATTTTTCATAACCAGCCTTGGACAAGCAGAATGGGGTATATTGCTACAACTACCTATGAATTTTAAATTGTCTCTCCCGTGGGTAGCAGTAAAGTCACAGAACGAGGACTCTGAGCAGGATTTAGCTCACACAGCTTACTGGGGAGCAAAGAGAAAGGAGGGGGAAACAGACAAACGGCAGTAAACAAAGCCATAGAAAATAGCAATAGAAAACAAAATCCAGAGATGGCAACCAGCCGGCATACTTCTGCTTTATAAAAAGAGACACCTTTTGGCCTATAGATGTATCTCAGTGAGAATTAGGAAGAAAATCTGTCTTAAAATGGCTCGTGACAATGGACAGAATATTTTGCTGTGTTATACCAATCTGTCTTGCTGATGTCTGTAAATACTGGTGCTTAGTTCTTTAAATTCCTATTTGTTCTGTTCTGGCATTATTATCTCCTCATCATTACCAAGAAATGTGGAGTTAGCCATCTGGAAAAAAAAAAGAGTATATTCTAAATTATGTTTCTTTCTCTACTGTAATGTGATTAATAATTCAGATAGATGAATTTAAGCTATTCTTGGGTCCATTAGCAAACTGCTAGACAACGACAGTGAATTACTCTCTACCTTTTTAAAAAATGGTTTGAGATGTCTGGAGTGAGAGCATCAAATAGTAATTCGCCCTTCCGAGCGATAATACCAGTCATCACAGCACCTGTTCTCACACTTCCATCTGCGAGTCAGAACTGCAGCTTGCCGTAGCTTTTCCCAATGATCTCAGGGAGAGGTATTTTGGGGACAATCCTTTTAAGTGCTTATGAAATGGGTCACATTTTCTCTGTCAGCTCTTCAGAACTGGTAGGAATTTCTTTCACCGCCTGCCAAGTTTATTTTACTGCTGACCACACAGAGGTATTAACTACAGCCTGCCTGCAGGTTGTGGCTCAGATGATGCATAGCCTTGAATGAGATTCCACAGATACAACTTGGAAAAGTAATATGCCATGATTTAGCTGATAATTCTGGCAGACAGAACGGAAAGGACTGCATCTCATTCGGTCTTCGAAACAGGAAGTCCACACGGCTTGTAAAAGTGAGAGAATAATGCTGTCGTCATCAGATATAAACCTGTAATAAACCTGCTGACTGAGAACAACCTGCTTTGAGACACTTGGGTCTTAGTTTAGATGGGTATTTGAGATGCCTCTTATGTGAGTTATAGTGCAGAATTTCTGTTCTTTTTCCGAGTACCTCAGAGAGGTTATTGTTCAGTGACATCAGTATGTGTCTAGATTACCTTAGGAGCATTTAATCTATCTTTAACAATTGAAAGTGAACGTTTGCCTACAACGATTATATTTCTCTCCCTATTTATTTTACTTCCTTCCTGTGGAATATATATTCTTTATACATATTGTTGTTTTAGATGTACATATATAGACAGTATGTAGGGAGGGTTTTTTTATATATATGCAACGTATATGCATATATCTTATGTATACACACACCCCCAGTGCAATGCTGCAGTGACTCAGGGATTGTGAAAAAAGGTCTGTGGTTGTATTTTTAGCAAAACTGTAAGATCTGAAAAGAAAGTACAAATTGTAAACCTAAGCTATCACATTTCCATTCCCATATTTTGTCCTGAATTTTTCTGTATCTTAAAGGGCCCGGAGAGCTCTGCAGAATAAATTTTGCATAGGTTCTGACACAAACTTTTCTGTCAGGACTCACCAACCTTGTAGCAATTTGTTCCTTAGAGATCAAAGGAAGGGAAGATGCTGTGAGAAACTTTCCACGAGCTCTGCTTGCCTTGTCCCCGTAGATCTTGCTAAAAGTTCATTCATTATTTCAGTTGATGTAGAAATAGATAAATAATTTGGTATGAACTGCTAATTTTCAACACTACCAAAAATCACTGTCATTTTTTGCAAAATTTTATCCATATCCCCTGACATTTTCTTTGTGGGGAGGAGGGTAGAGAGATTTAAAAAGAGAGATTTAAAGCTTGAGTCTCTCAGCTTAAATGCATATCAGCTGTTAGCCTAACAGAGCTCTGCTCTTTGTTAGTGTAGAAAACCGGTTATGCTATGCCTTTACATGATACCCGGTCTTTCGATGGATGTGTCCAGAGGGCAAACTAGATCCTGTCCTTAGCTTTGCAGTATGATGGCAGTATTCAGTCCTCTCCTCCTGTCAAGGAAAGCATAGGTAAATAAAGAAATCAAAACCCCTCCATAAGTCAAAGTGAAATTCTTAGTAAACTAATGGAGAAAGCTTACAGAATATAAAACCACACATGTATTAAAGTCACGGCCACGTCTGGCATATAAGTGAAGAGGGGAAAACAAGCCTGGAATGAAATAGTTCCCTGTAACTCAGTTGTCAGGTCCCAGGTTCTCTTCTGTCTCAATCTAACAGGGCCATGAGCCAGGCTCTGTACCCCAAGCCTCTCCTTCAGGCTGCTCTTTCTATTGAAAGAGGAGGCAGGGGTACACCACTTGAGTGGGTGACATTCCTACCTGCAGCTTGCATCTATGTGTGGTGAGTGTCTCTGGCTCCCACAGTTAAGATTTCCTCCAGGTGCTCTGTAGGAACTGGACCATCCAAATGACAGCTCACATCCTAATTCTTTCACTTACTCACAGGAACAGGCCCCAAAGCTGAGAGTCCAAATCCCAGAAACTGGATATTATTTGACTGGTGTAATAACCGGAGCCAACTCCAAACTTCACTCAAGCTGGTGAAAGGGTTGTATTACCGCAGGGGCTTTCGATCAGCTTAGTGTTTGAAGGCAGAAGTCAGCAACAGTCTTCAAATGGATGGGCTTGCTAGTGAGCACATTTTATAGGGCACTTCTTTTCTCTCCTACGTATAAACAGCGGGCTGAACATAGTAATTTATTTTAGCTGCTGGCAAAAGGTCAATAGCCATTCTCTTTCATTCAATGGAAAGAAAGCATGAAAAAGCACTATAGTTTATCCCTTCTGTCTCTGCACTAGATTAATTATAGCCAAAATGATCAGATTCTCGAGGTTCACAAGCAGCATTCACCACAAGACGTAATCATTTCTCTTTCTTGTTGCTTTTTGTATGCAGCTGTGCGAACCAGTACTTTTAACAAAGCTTTTCTGATAACAGCAATATTTAATACTGAGAAAACCAAGTGAAGCTGTGCCAATTCAGCACAAGATGAAAACTCAAGACTTTCAAAAGGGAGTTACTGAAAACGCAAATAGTTGTTTCTAACATAGTCCTTCGGGTGCTGAACCTTTAAGATTCTCAGCAGCTTCTGAAGTTGCTGAATAGCACTGATTTGTTTTCTTCTTAACTGGCTGGGGAGAGCAAGAATGACTCTGTAGCCAACTGGCTGCTGCATTCCCAAGGGAGTGGGACAGGAAGGACATGTTCTGCAGTTGGATTCCTTGCTGATGCAGAGTTACTAAGGAACATGATTTATTCCTGGCACTGGAACTTGCTGTCACCATGTAATTCCTATGTCCTGTCTAATGCCTGAGTAAGTAACGAACATGGTAAGTCTTTCTGTGCAATTACCGTATTCAAAATGCTACATGGACAGAAGTTAAGAGAATTCTGTGATAGTGTGCAACAGGGAAACACACAGAGGGAAAATGCCTTGAGAAGGGGAAGGAGATGAGGTTGAGCTTCTGGCAGCCTGGACAGCTGGAGCTGAAAGAGCAAGGTGTTGCAGGAGGATCACCAGACTGACAATGTAAAACTTACTTACTTGGTCAGACTACATGCCAGTTTGCACCCTGAGGGTAAAGAGATGGAAATGAAACCTCTAGTTGTGGGTTCAGAGCACCTCACTGCCCTGCACTTCAGAGTCCTTATTTCACTGGGATTTCACTGATGAAAACCCTGATCTGCAGAAACTTTACATACCTCCAGAAGGCTTGTGGCAAACAAGCAGGAGAATGAAGAGTTAACCTTTCAAATTTGCGCTGGGCCTTTAGGCAGTACTAAAGTTTCTAAATGTGTTTGTAGATATGATTCTTCATTAAATATTAGTGTAACATAAATGGTTTCTTATTAATATTTGAATAATAGAAACATTATTATAATTGATGTAGGGAAGCTCCAGCCCTTAATACTAAATGCTGTCTGCCGCTCTGTGTATCTGTACTCAGGTCTTCAAATTGGTACCTCACCTCTACCTACCTTAGGAGGGTGTGAATAAACATGCTCTAATTAGGTGTTTTTAAAACATTACCGAACAAGTACTTTTCTAATGAAATGAGTAAGGCAACCACTTAAAAAAAATAATAAATCAGAGGAAAAGTGCAAAATCAATAATTCTACCCTGGGAGAAAAGAGAGACAGAGATTAATATGACATTCTGTTGGTACCTGCCTGTGTGTATGAATGGGAGAACAATTACCTCCCATAACGAACCTGGGCAAAACTGCATTCCGACACACAGTAGATAGAAAAAAAATGTCCTTCTAATTCAACTGAATTTTCTATGGCAGCAAGACAGTACATTCCTAAATAATGTCCTAGCAATATTTATCTATACTCTATTCCATCATTTACTTCTGTAATATTTATCCTTGCGTATTTTCCTGTATAGCAGGTAAATTTGGATATCAGGTTTGTCTGTATATTTTCTTATACAGATTCTGAGAAAAGATTCATATTTCTGAGCACTTCTGAAATCGCTATTCAATCCTGTTGTAAAGGATACCACTTTCTTTGCCTCGATAAGGAAAAAGAAATTGTGCGATTTCTCCTTTTCTACTTCTTACAGTTTTCTGCTTTTCAAACAGCTATGAGTTGAATCTGAATATGGAGAGAAAGAGATCATAGTGCAGGGTGCTTTATTACCTGACTGTGGTCCTAAGTTTGCTGTGGTGGTAAGAAATAGAAATACTGTTTCTGCATCAGGTCTTGCAGGACTCGTATGTCCCCTAGAGACGCAGAGAATCTAGCCAGGTTAGTATAAATTAATCAAGTTTTTTGAACTGGGTTGTGATTTCAGAGTAAAAAATCAACTAGAGCATGTCTTTATTTCCATGGAACATGTCCACAGAGCAGTCACCTTCCTCTTCCAGTGTCAGCTGGCTCCCAGGAACAGTGGTGCTTCGTTACCTGCTGAGCACTAAGACAGGCTGTACAGAAACTGAGGTACGGATCTGACGCGCACCCCACAGAGTAATTACAATCCATGTCACGGCAACACGCTTCCTCTTCAGTTTATATTTGACCCTTGGTGGTTTTGTTGTTCTTTTGCAGTCCAGCGTGAATTCCGTATTGTGTTAATGAAACGTGAGGAAAATGGCTGAGTTAAATCTGCTCCAGTTCTCTGCACCAGCCATTCTGCTTTCAGCGGGCTGTTCGTAATCACTGCTGACACAGCAAACAGGCTGACAGCCATGAGGTGCATTTTCATCCAGCATGCTTACCTTTTATTATCTTTCCACTCTGTTTCCTTCCTGCCCAAGAAAACAAAAGAAAATATTTTCCTCTCTGCTTGCCTGCTTTGAAGAATTTTGTTTTCTGCACTTTTCATGGAATATTTCAAAACCCTTTCCCTCCAGACAATGGACCTGAAAACTGCTGAGCACTGGCTGCTCTGCTCAAAGCACATATACAGATAAGTTTAAGCGTGCACTTAAGGGTGGAGTTAGCAGCATTTTGTTGCACAAAGGATAACAAAGTCCCCAGTCCAGGGAAAGAACACTGAAAATTCAGGTTTAGGACATTCACTCAAGAGCAGTCAGGGGAATCAGATTTTAGTCAGATAACAATACAACACACTAAGATGCAGAGGGTTGATCTGTGTTGAAGAAACAGACCTAGGTGTTTCCCCAAGAAAGGTTTTTTCTGAGAGGGTTTTTTCTGAGGGCTAATAAAGAAAAACTTTCTTGAGCTTTGCACTTCTTTCTACAGCATTGCAGATGTTCGTGGCAGAGTGAGGTATTGAAGTCTTGGCTATCTCAGATAAAACAGGAGCAGCTACTTACTGACTTTTTTAATAGGTACAGGTTGTCAAAGTGGGTGAGGACCCACCGAGACTGTCAGGAAGAGGAGCGTGAGCTTCCCATTCTCCTTCATGGAAAGGTTTAAGCCATCAGAGCTCTTAAAGTCCCACCTATTCTCTTTCTTCTTTTCTCTTTCTCCTGCTTTCAAACCCACCTGCTGCTATCAATGAACAGTTCTAATATGGCACCTAAGAATGGCTGTCATCAACAATTTCTGGATTTAATAGAGTCCTTTCATGGATTTTTCACTAACTCTTGCTAGAACCAGAGGTAGGATCCTGTACCCCTGGCATTTATTTGCTTGCTCAGGATACTGGAAGCATCAAATACTTGGTGACAATAATTAATTTTTAACTTTGTAACCTGAAAGGAGTACATACACTCATGTTTAACATTCTGTCTTACAGTCATTGCTTCGACATGCTAACAGATAAAAATTATGACTGACTCCTAATGCCATCAGTGAAAAAAAGACAGCCTAATAAATTATTTTAACATACATCTATCGGGGCTTCTAGGTGCCAACAAAAGTAATAACAATAATATACTCATAATAGCACTGGACTAAAAAGCAATCTCTAAAAAACATTGCCATTGCACAGGCTTATGAGAATATGCTACTTAAGGTAATTTAATTGTTCATTGAAGTAATAAAATTTTTTCTACTATAATATCTAGGAATGACATATCATCATAAGTAAAACAAATTACAATAATGTGTCCTTTTGTCCAGCAGTGCGGGAGTACAGGGAACAGAGGATCATATTAAATATCTACACTATTTGGAGTTGCATAATTTATCCACACTAATAGCGGAAGGGAACCCTGCACAGGAATTATAATAAAATCAGTATGCATCTTCTTCATTCTCTCAGAACCTATCTGTTAACCTAAAATACTAGGCAGGACAAGTTAAAGGTTAAAATCTGCCGGAGCAACCGTTTCCTTTGAAGTGTGGAAGAACAGCAACAATAGTTTTCCATGTTTCTAGTCATAGCAATGGAATCGTGCGAAAAACCTAGAGAGGTGAGAACTTTTGTCCCACATAGACATATTACTCAAATATTGGCACAACACACTTTAGTTGTATGTTGTCTCCTTTCCTGTAGGTTCACAGGCATGTTCTTTCCAGATCTTGCACACACCTTGTTGTTCCCTTCACACACAGCTGACGAGTGAAGTCACTCCCCTAACCCAGTTTCTTGGTAACTCCAGTGGTCCAGATTTTACGGGAGCACAGTCAGAGCTCAAGCTGCAGAAGCTGATATTGGGCTGAGTACCTGTGAATGATCACTGCCCAAACTGAGAAATGGAAAGCATGGGGATGTTGATAATCCTGCAAACAGGCTTTGGGGCTTTCATAAATAAAGGCATTTAAAAGGGTGCTGACATCACTTTCCTAAATAGCTAGGATCTTGCTCACTCCAGGATATTGTATCTGATATGGCCTAATGTGTTCTGATATACTAGTACTAATACATGTCTCTAATATACTTGCACAATTAAAACAGTAGTTAATGTCATTTTAAAAGGTCACATTTCCTGGAGATTCTTGCATCATTCTCAAGAGACACTGCAAAAGCTTTTTAAAATGTGTTCCATCAAGTGTTTATTTACCAAGCTCTGTATTTATCCAGTATGGCCAGATGTCATATGGTTAAGAAAACTCAAAAAAAACTCACAGGAACAGTTTTATAAACCTAAACTTCAAGCTTAACTACACCCATTCAAAAAACATGTTACAAGAGTGCTTTGAGCCAATTCAGAGGCATGCTCCAGGATTAATTTTTTCAAGGTGCTTGCGGCAGCTTTACGGGCTGAGCACTCAGAGACGCCATCAACAAGATGTGTAAGCAGCAGAGAGCACTGGCAAAGCCTGGTCTTTCCACTCTATTCTTTCCCACTGCTATTCTAGTTTTTTAATTCATCATCAAGGGCTCATCATCACCTCTTCTCTTTCCTCTGAGAGTGGTTACCAAGACAGTGCACCTTCCTAGGAACTGGAAAAGAAGTACCTCTCTTCTGAGTGTTTACCTTAGAGATAAAGTAAGGATGAACAGGGGAAAAAAATGCAGTTGAGATGCCGCAAGTATCTTTAGACAGCAGGAAAACAGCAGATGTTAATGATGCTCTTTTTACAGCACCATTTCTCATAGGCTCCAATCCCTAACTGACTCAGGAAAGTGTGCACTTACACGTATCGAGGAGAAGAGTACTGTGGTACAGCTTTATCCTCTCTTTCTGCATTGATCAGCCAGCTTGCCCTGACCTGCGTCTCAAGATCATTGAGAGAGAGAGAAAAAAAAAGGTTATGATTATTTTTTAATTCTGTTTCTTGGGTTTTGACTGCTTGCAGCACTCTTTAAATACAAAAAAAAAAAAAACCAAAACCACCCAATTCTTCAAAATCTCAACTTAAGTATCTAAACACCAGTGTTCTGACCACAGAGCATTCCTGGTCTGTGGTAGGAAACTACCAGACGATACGCAGAAGCACCGCTGTCTGAGAGGAAACAAAATGCATTAGGGAGGGCAAGAGGGAATTATCTTAGATCCTAATTACTCAGTCAGCAGCATTAGCTCAGCTTGGTCTGAGAATGGCTAAGTTAGATAAGGAGACTTTTCTGCAGTTACAGTAAAAGAAATGTGGAAAAATATGAGAAACCTCTCCTATCGTATGTCCCTTATAGCTCATGCCTTTCCGTATCGAAAGACCTACTGCTCTAGGTCAGCCTTTTGGAAGTGCTAAATAGAGTTGTCCATTTTCTCTTAGGCCTGATGGACCAGCTTTCGATGAAGGTCAACCACAAAATCAATAAAAACATTATTGATGGTCAGATGTATTAATAAAGCCTTCTCTTAGGGACAGAACAGAGCTGCTGTTCCACTCAGTCTCAACTGCACGTTAGTGGGAAGAGGCACATTGGAAGTGTGGAGAGATGGCTTGGCCACAGAGCTGGTAGGGCCTCAAGCACTGCAGTGAAAATACTTTGGGAGCACCTGACAGGCTGCAACTTAATTAAAACCTTCTTTGGCAAGGATCCCGAAATGTTTCATTCTCACTACACCCATCGTTTCAACAGAAGTGGCAAAACGGGGGCGTAATCCTAGTGGATCAGCACTGCAGACCAGCTTCAGTGTTCCCTGCTGGGAAGGCTGAGCAGCTCCTCCCTTGCTGAGTGGGAGAGGGATGGCAACCAGGTCGTAGCTTTCCAGCAGCATGGCAGCTTCCAGCTCCTCCTGCTTGTTGCCCATGTTACGTGCATTGGTGTAGAGGCACTTCAGCTGGGCTGTCTGCTGTGTCACCTTCTTGGAGGAACACCCCTTAATTCCTTTGAGGTACTTCACCGATGTTTCCCTCTTGACACCTATTACCTCAGGAGTCCCCGGCTTATCTCCTTAAGACTTCTTCTGTGCTGCAGTAGCACGCCTCAGAGCAACAGGCTGAGGGCCCTCGCTAGCATCCTGTCCCTCTAACCATGGTGTCATCCCACAGCTTTTCACAGGCAAGCCCGATATTATCCCCTTCCCCCTTCAAGTCTAGTTTAAATCCCTGTCAATGAGCCCCAAAAGCTCCTGAGCAAAGACTTTCTTTCCCCTTTGAGAAAGGTGAAGCCCATCTGACACCAGCAAGCCTGGTGCTGTGTAGGCCATCCCATTGTCATAAAAACCAAAACTGTGGCGGTGACACCAGACACGCAGCCCTGTGTTAATAGACTTGATCTGTCTATTCCTGCCATTGTCACGGCCCACAATTGGAAAGAGAGATAAAAAATAACTGGTTCCCAATCCCCTTACCAACCATCCCAAGGCCTGAAGCCTCTTTTGACCACCCTTGGACTACAGGTTGGAGCTTCATTGTCACCCATATGGAAGATCAGGGACGGGTAATAGTCCGGGGGCCGTACCAGGCTAGGAAGTTTCCTAGTGACGTCCTTAACCCAGGCCTCAGGGAGGCAGCAGACTTTCCAATGAGAAGGGTCTGCCCAGCGTATTGGACCCTCTGTTCTCCTCAGAAGGGAGTTGCCTTCAAGAGAAACCCGTCACTTTCTTGTGGGGTGGTCGTGATATGAAGTGCAGGCCTTTCTGACCTTGGCAACACCTCTGGTGTAGACGAACTGTCGTTCACATCGTTCATTGACTGGCCTTTCACATCCAGAAAGTCATACCTGTTGTACGGAGGCACCCAGGAACGTGAGGTGGGCAAGGAGATAGTTCACATGCCACCCCAAGCATGGACTTGCCTTCAGCCTGGTGGCTGAAAATACACAACTTGTGTATTTTCTGGTGTGTGCTCCTGTTTCTGTCTCAGGGAGTGCAGAGCTTGACTCCATAGTCTGTCTCTTGCTCAGCCTCCCTGACATCCCTTAACCTTGCTACTTCATCTCACCGCTCTGCCACCTGGCTGAGCACAGTGTCCACCTGGTGACACCGCACACAGCTGTTCTGACAGCTGCTGCCTGTTACCAGGGAAAGGCTCTGGCACTCCCTGCAGCTGGAGACCTGGGCAGCTGCATGTTTTCATGGGAGCTCCATTTGGGTTGCCCCGTCGGTTCTGTGAGCACAGAGAACACAGCTTCCTGCTGGGTAGAGACCATAGCTGAGCTCCTCATGGGAAGGTGACCACCCACTAAACTCACCTCTTGAGCTGGCAGTGCTTTCAGCACCCTTCCGCACACCTTCTCACACGAAGCAGCACTCGGGGGTTTCTTCTATAGGTGTGGGTGTGGTCGCCATTGCCCTGGCAATGCCCAGGCCCATCAGCCTCTGCCATGTGAGCTGCTGGCTCCTGGCAGGTCCCTCCATGCTCCTGGTGTTTCCCTACCAAAAGAAAACCTCAGGAAAATCCCTGTATGCTGGGATCTACCACTCCATTGTGGGCTGGGCTGCCTATCAAGCAGCTCCCCTTGGAGTCTGGCACCATCTACTAGATGTGATCTGGTAGATCACCATCTCATCATGGCTTGGCTTCACGAACGAAGATCTGGGAAGGGCTTTCCCCACGCCCACTGCAAGCGATGGGTGC
>NW_010429529.1:21680-27043 GCF_000710305.1 Buceros rhinoceros silvestris
GGGGCTGCCAAGAACGGGAGTCCTGGAGGGGCAGCTCACCATCTACTGGTATGTGAAAACACTTGCCACAGCTTAGGTACTTATATCCTGTACGAAGCCTTCCACATTAAGTCTGTCTTTACACTTCTTTAGTTTCACCTGACCTGGAAACTAGCAAAAGCCGAGCTCCTGTGCTTTGTCTCAGGACCCAGCAGAGATCCCTAGTACCATTTTCTGCCTGTTTGAAGGTCATATTTGGCTCAGCAGCTCACAATTCAAAGTGTGCATGGAAGAGGAATAATTAATGTTTTAGGGTTTTCCCTCTTGAGAGCCTGGCTTGGCTCTCAGACAGGAATCGCTGTACACAGAAATGACAGGCACATACTGAGAACAGAAGAGACAGCTTGGAAATTTCCTGATAAATTTTTTATGTCTGAGAGAGAAGCAGTGATGTTGAGGAGCTCACAGGTGCCTGAATCCTGGCTACAGCCCATCCTTTGCTTTAGCCCATTACTCTGCATCTAAGGTAGCCTCA
Source organism: Buceros rhinoceros silvestris (assembly GCF_000710305.1). Taxonomy (NCBI): domain Eukaryota; kingdom Metazoa; phylum Chordata; class Aves; order Bucerotiformes; family Bucerotidae; genus Buceros; species Buceros rhinoceros. Next base: position 22,195 of record NW_010429529.1, read on the forward strand.
ACTACCGTCTCTTTCCAGAGATCCAGGTGCAGCGAAGCAGTGATTTAATTTTTAAGGGAAAAGCTTTGTGGTCTGTGCTAGCTGTTTTCCCTGCCTCGAGCACAGAACACCACTCAGAGGCCAACATTTTGACATTTCCTTTCTTGTAGTCAGATGCCTGTTACCTGCTTACATTGTCGACAGGAAGCCAGGGACACTCAGCAACTTTGAAAATTAGGCCAGTTTACTTTCCCTGTCTTTGAATGCTTAATAAGAATGGCTTGAATGGATTCCTAGAAATCACCTGAGCGTAGAAAAAGATGAAAAATTTTAAAAGGGGGAGGAAATTATCCGTATGTAAAGATGCTGCAAGTGTCACCATCAATTGCAATTTTAGTGGGTTATCCCACTAGAGAACTTCTGGAATGGAAAATCCACCAGTCCCCTTCCTTGTAACAGTGCAGAGGAGAAATGTGCACTGAATCCAGCATGTTCTTACCATGGCTACATTTAGTTTGGGAGTAGAGGAGATGTGAAACTTTCACACATAGAAGTTGGAACAAAACGTCTATGGCTCGTGCAGAGTTTTTCTTTGTTTGCTGCTCTAACTGAATTTCCGTGGAGAGATGTCACAGACAATAAGGCTTTCGACTCTGTCTCGTGACATTATCAGTAGCTGGCCAGGGAAAGAAACACAAAACATAAGAACTCTTTGGGAAACTCTGCACAGGGGAATGCTTACCAGATGGTGAGGTGAAAGGCCGCACTGACCAGGATTCTGCCTGGGTCTGTCTTAGGTCTGGTTCTTGTCTGTATTTTCTGTTACAGAGACAACATGTACCGCATTTTCAAGCAAAAATGATCTGGAAATATTTGCAATTAGGGTTTAGAGAATCTCATTAGGTGGTCAAAATTGTCTTGACAACTTGGAGTAATGGCCTGGAAACACTCAACAAAAAGAAGTGATTATTCCTATCCAGGCAGGAGCTATCACCAGCATGCAGCAGAATAGCACTGGGGGTAACTGGAGCAGGGGGCTCCAGTTTTACACCGCAAGAAAAATGCAAGACGCAGTGACACGGGTACAGCTGTGCCCAACTTGAGGCTGGAGGTGGACTGGCGCTTTCGGACCAGATTGTCTTTGCTTCCATGCCAACTATTAGCAGCCAGAGAAAGCGTAAGATAGCACATAGCCAGGAGAGGTCTGTCTGTGTTTTCCCCCAAGGCAGCTAAGCGGGGCTACAGCTGGCGCAGACGCGTGACTTCAGCTCTGGGCTCAATTCCAGCTCATTAGCTCTCCTGAAGACGAAGTTTCTGCCCAGGATACAGGCACGGTGTCCCCACAGACATTAGAAAGAGCAGCACAAGGACACCCAAGGGCAAAAGATAGACCCAGTGCTTTAATCCCGCCTGTAATTTTTGTTATCCATAAGATTGCAAAGAAGGTGTTCGTGTTAGAAGAAAAAGAACAGATGGAATAAAGGCAATTTAATGGCTAAAACATAAGTGCTCCTAATCCCATCTCCCTGTGGCACCTGCTGCCAGCAGCAGTTATAGGAGCTGGAGTTAGAATTTAAGGTTAAAAGAGTCATTTAAGTCATTTATGTACCAAAATTCATTTTACTAAAATATATCCCTAGGGGTGTTTCAAAGGAATAAATAATTGCAATTAATAGGGGAAAAAAAAATCCAGAAAACAAAAAAACACAGGGTTTGGTGGATTTTTCTTGTATAAACAGGCCTGTTGACTGAAAGAAGCTAGGCTTTGGAGGACAGACTGCAAGATCCTGAAGAGGATTTTTTCAGGGTATTTAGTCTCTGGAATGGGCATGTCAGTAAGCCAAGAATATTTTCCAAAACGGCTAAGTGAGCTAGGAACCAGCCTGCTCTAGATTTTCACTAGCAGCCGTGCTTGTGCATTGTTTTGAGAGTAGAAGCAAAAAATAAGAGCCACCTAGAAACGAGAAGGCAAATGTAAGAGAGCTGGTTATACTACGTGAGAAGGGGAATGCCTGAGTGCAGATCTGCGGCTGGTATCAACCCACACCTGGAGTGGACAGTTTCTGTGCCTATAATTCAATTCCGCGTGGCAGATCTGGGGCTCTGGGCAGCAGCAACACTACGGGATGCATAAGGTAGCTTGCAGATAAATTAGATATTTTTTCTTGCAATGGGGGGAATGCAGCAGGCTGTTTTGGTTTTGGTTTTTTTCACGCAGCAACCTTCATACGGCAAGAACATAGTGAGACAACAAGCAAAAACTGGTATTCCTGAGTGAGAGGTGAATCTCACTTGGTGTCTGAGCTGACCCTCACAACTAAAATATCAAAATTATTCATATTCTTTAATACATATATCCTCACAATGCACCTTGGAGACAATCTCTCTGCTGTACGGATGTGTGGTACCGGGAGGTTAAGATACCTCTCACATTTACTAGACAGGAGCCCGTTGTGGATTTACAGTATTGTATTGTCCTAATAGCTTGGTGGACTGGATATACCCACCCTAATTAAAGCCCTTGAACCTCCTTCTGCTCAGAATTACTCGGGCATCCCTGAAAGATTCAACTCATGTCCCCATGGAGTCAGAAACAGATTGCTTTTTTACATCACTGAATTCTCACCATTACACTACGCTTGGACAGAGCGACACTTTGGTTTCACAGACCAGAAAGGCCGCGCCTTTCTCTCGCAAATGGCAACGTCATAGGAGAGGGGAAAATCTGCCTTTACAACATCAACATTTTGTTTTACTTAGGAGAACCTTGGCCACCAAATACAGTTCAAGCAGCAGTACTAGAATAGAGGATAGCTTCTAATCTACCATCAGAGGACGCGTATTTTCACATCACCCTAGTTGGGTACATTCTCTTGCAAAGTCACCAGAACAGAATCTGTTACGCGCAGATTTTCTATTTTACAGTGACACCTGCAGTGTGAGGAGGAAAGTGCCACTAGCAAGAGCTAGTTCAGCTGTTTCATGTTAGGACACATGCTGATGAGCTTTGAGGGCGGGGGTGGTGAAGCATCACAACACATCGTCAGCCTTGGAAGGCACTTTGCAAAGAGCGCAGGTCCACCACAAGCTCATCTACAGGTCCGATGAAGAGCAAGTTCTGATTGCTCAGGGTTACTAAGCAAGAGAGTATTTCTCCTCTCTGCTCCCTGTGGTAGGGTGAAATTGCATCTCCTTTGAAGCAATGGTAACTTCCAAAGCCTTCCTTAGATTTCACTCTTTAGACCTTTAATTATAATGATTATATGATTTCTGTATCTTCAAACAAGGTGGTGTTTGAACGGTCCTTGGCTATTGGAAACCCACAGCGCAGTCCATTCTGTGTCCTGGGGAATTTAAATTTGAGGACTGACTTTGCCGTCTACACCCCAGGCATAAATTATCAGGAATGCTATAACACCATTATTTTTATATCTCTAGTGATCTTCCTGAAAGTTTTCAAATTTTAAAAATAGCAATTCTATCTTCTTTCTGTTTTGGTTCATTTTTTTCTTAACCAACTTTAGTCCTGACCTCTAACATACAGGTGCTGGCAGCTCTTGTAAAAAAAAAACCAAGACTGGGTTTGCCCCAGGAAACCTCTCCAGGAAGGAGAGGGTTTATTGCTAAGTTTGCAACAAAATATCTGTCCCCACAGACAGGTATCATTTGGAATATGTTTATATATTGTCCCCCAGCTGCACTTGTGCTATTCATGTTGAAACTGCTGAGCCGCTGTGGGTCATCTCGTAAGATAAATGTAACTGCTGCCAAAACAACAGCGCATGCTATGGTTTCACCAATACTATGTTAGATTATATTCACCAGTTCTTTCTCCAGGCTTAACCACCAGTGTGAATATTAACAGACATACAACTCTTAGAGGATTCAGGTGTATCCAATAGCAGCCAAACTCCTCGCGTGTTCGAAGGAGTGGGGCATTGAATCTAGCTTCCAGAAGGAGCTCACGGCTACATTTCCTGCTTGTTCAAATGCACTCCTAAAGACTCAGAGCCTGTCTTCTAATTTCTCTACTTACATATATGCCATAACAATCTTTTTGTGTACAGAAATAGAAATATATGGAAGTATATATTGGAATGGAAATGAGGAATTTTTTTTTTTTTTAGCTGTAGTGCTCATATTCCTCTTGGAAGTGGAAGAATAGACAAAGTTTAGAAGAAAAGGACCGGAATTGAGGAAACCTAAGATCAAACCTTACATAGCTATAATACTCTAAAGAAATAAGCATATATTTGCAGACCTTCACCTGTCACTGCTTCCATGTTCCCATTTCTGATGGGAGGGCAATACATGGCACATGGATGTGTCTCAGGTGAAGCACTCTCCAACCTGAGGAAAGCAAAAGTTCTGCCTTATCTTTGCAACTGACTGACGCCTTGGGAAAGCTGCAGATTTCTGTGTGGGCATAGATATTTCCAGACACTCCAGTAATTTCTCAAACCACTTAGTTTATTTAAATTGCTTTAAGATTTTTTCCGTTACACCTTTTTTCTTCTCTGATCACCACTAACTGACGGGATGTTTTCTTTCACACTGCCTGTGCTGCTACTTGAAGCTTTTAATCCACCTCTTCAGAAAGTCCTGTTCATACCAGTGAAAGGAAACTTGACCAAGGTATAGGGTCATGGATGGAGATTTGGGAAGCTTGGTCACGATGCCTGGCTTTACTGGCTTTACCTTTTCATTGCATTTAACAATGGCTTTTTCACTGCTGCTCACCCCACCTTTTATCTCCACCGCCTGTTTAGCCTGAAGGTCGATGATGTCTCGCATGTTTGTGCAGCACTCAGCATGTTAAAGCCCTTATCTCCATCTGGACTTCCAGGTGACAACCTAATTAATAATAATA
>NW_010429530.1:0-6442 GCF_000710305.1 Buceros rhinoceros silvestris
TTTATTTATTTATTATTTTCCAAAGGTTTTTAACCACCTTTAATTTAAAGCTATAGCTGTTTTGTTACACATTGTTCAAATCACCCATTCATGACACATTATATTTTACTGGAGCCTGTCAGATGTTGGAGTTCATCACTGTAAATCTTATGTCACATTACACTGAACTGTGTCATCTAGGGACTAGAGTGAAATGTAAATGTCAAATTGTCATCTATAGTTACACTTCCTAATGGAAGTAGTGGAAGCCCCATTGTCAGAATAATTTAAAATGAGACTGGGAAAACCACCAGAAAATTAGACGGTGGGAAACAATTTCCTTTTGACAGGAAGGAAGAAATAATGGGCAGGTGGGGGGGTGAGGAGGGGTGGGGGTTCTGCCTTCATCTTTTGTTAACCTACAAGATATGACATGGTAGGTTTTCTTTTCTTCGTATGTGAAACATTGTTTAATAGACTTATATTGTGTCATGTGAAGACATCACTACCAATTTACAGAATTTATAGTTTCAAACAGATCACCTTTTGTTGTCTGAAAAGGGATTCTTATCAAGTGCTAAAATGAAGTCATTGATATTTGCCTTATTTCTCCTGTTGCTATTTTGTTTTCTTAGCTATTGAGGCTTTACTATAAAATCAAGCAAATAAGACTGGATAAGAGGAAGACAGAAGAATATTATGTATTGTAAAACTCATATGGAAATCTTTCCTTCTGCTATAATCTTTAATTGAAATTCAAATTAATGATAATGCAAACGCTGGAAATAATGAATGCATGATACAAAAAGTAATTTGTATTATTCTGTCATTATTAAATACAGCTGCTAAACACAAGGGCAAAAATACAGCATAAGAGTCCAGAAGATAAAAAAGTTAATTTAAAAAGTGTGTCTGTCTATCTACATAATAATATATGTGATACATATATGTACAATATATAAAAACTATATATATATGCATAAGACATAAATAACTTCATATATATAATACATACAATATGAATGTACAGATTTGGGTGATTAAAAGTCTGTAGTACGTGTATAAAATGCAGTAGTGTTCCACTTACCTTATTTTACTCCAGGATAGTTCTCATAACATGGTAAGTGCAAAGAGTCCCAGGGCAGGTGACCAACAGCTTCCTAAGTATGTTAAAGGTTACTGGTTCAAGCAGTCTTGCTTTCTGAGGTCGCAAACACTCACTCAGTGGTTTCACTAATTCGGCATGCCTGTAGATCATCGTAGAGCTGTGTCTTGGAGGAGACAAACTGGTATGCTAGGCAGAACAGCAGACTTCCATAAACGGAGAGGGTGTCCCAGATAAGTGACATCCATGCAGTTGGCCTCCACTTTCTTTTGAGAAATTGAATATAAAGAGCTTAGTTGTTCTTTCTACTGATGTCTCTAAGGTTTGGGGGTGCAAGATGACAACTAATTTTACGGGAAGGATTCTCCCACCAGCAGCAGCGGCAATCACTTCTGTATGTACCATCAAACAGCAAAACAACACCCATTTCTCTTAACGCTCACCTCACACTTGAGATACTACAGATCATCTTTTTCTACACTGAAAAGCCTTGAAATGGATTTGTATCAAATGACTGGAAACCATATATGTATTTTTCAAATTTTTCATATTTGGACTTTGTGATTATTGCAAACTATTTTTCTACAGTAATTGTGACAAACCAATACAAAATCTGAATAGAAATTCTGGATGGGATACATCTCACTTTCTCAATCTGCAATGCAGGTGTTCCCTCTGAGTTGCTCACCTCAAATTTGTTACAGAGACACTGGAGAGAAACAGACATTTGAAGAGAAGGTTTTATTTGACCTGTCTATATTGGGATGAAATGACTTGCACATTCAGATTGTCTTTGCCTACCAAGCATAAAACAACAGGGGTGAATAGCTTGGAATCTATACTACACTTGGTCAGCTGAACATTCTCTTTGATTTTGACTTGAAGGTGGCTTATATCAACGTGATTAAGATTAATTTCTTACTGCAACGAGATACATTGATAAGACTCCACAATCTCCCTGGTCAACTTACTCCAATGCTTAGTCATCCTCACAGTAAAAACAAAAAAGGGCAGGGGGGTGTCCTGATACTCAAATAGAATTTCCCATGTTTCAGTTTGTGTCCATTGCCTCTGGTCCTCCCACTGGGCACTACCGAAAAGAACTTGGACTCATCTTCTTTGCACCCTCCCTCCAGTTGTTTATATAAACTAATAAGATTTCCTCAAGCATTATCTTCTTCAGGCTTAACAGTCTCAAATCTCTCAGCCTTTCCTCATACATGAGGTGCTCCTGTCCAATTATCATTCTTGCGGCCCTTAACTGTGGCCTTGTGGCCCATCTCTCTAATATGCCCTTATCTCTCTTGTACTGAGGAGCCCGGAACTGGACACAGTACTCCAGGTGTAGTCTCACCAGTACTGAGCAAAGGGAAAAGATCACTTCCGTCAATCTGCTGGCAACAGTAGTTGCAGTTTGCCTGCAGAATTTGCAGGCAAATTCTTCATAAGAATTCTTCTCATAAGAGACCGAAGTAGATCCATCAATCTTGGCAGAGAGTGGCCCTGATACCTGCATGAAATAAACAAGTCCCTGCTATGATACAAGGAGACTAAACTGCTGGAAAGTAGTAGTGAAGATGGTTGTTCAGACAGCCATACAAACAGGACTGGGGACTGCATGAAAGACTAGCATTTTTCCTTTAACTCATCGATCTGGTAATTTTGTTTCAGCATGGCCTGATGTTCAGACCAGAAGTGCTTGAGAAGGAGGATAAAACTGAGGCAAAATATGTAATGCATGGAGTCCCTTTAGTTCCATTTGTTTAGTCACTCTATGTTCTAGAAATGGAGCAAGAAGAATTATTGTGCTATTGTTGGAAATTCTGAATAATGCTGTCAGAAGGACTTTTCTTCCTTTGTGCCTGGGTCATAAAAATGTAGTTGTGCTTAAGCAACTGAGAAGTCCTGCTCCAGTCTTCTTGGATAGGTGTGATAGAAAATCCAACACTGGAATGCCAGGAACTGATGTAGAATAAAGGACACAATGAGGCTACATCTATCCTAGTCAAGACCTCAAGCCAGGTAGGGCAATATAGTATGCATTCATACAGCTAAGATCTTCTATTCCACAAAAAGAATAGCTTAATCCAAACTGTTGAAGAGAATTGTTTGTGGATAGCACATGCTACCTCCCAAAATGCATGTTGCTTCTGCTGGGGATGCAAACTTTGGCTTACCTCCAAACTAGCATAGTTAAGTAATATGAAGAATGTCAGTCTGCCTGGTGGTGTTGCAGCCTTGTTTCAAATCAGAACCTGACAAGAGAATAAATGCCAAACATAGACACCAGGCTTTGGGGAAAAATGTTTTGGCAACTACAGAAAACAGAAAAAAATGGGAATCAGACATGTTTCTCTTTCCAGTCCATGTACTGTCACAGCTCAAACCGAAGTATTGTGTTATGCAACAGGTTTTATTCTACAAAAAGACAGGTAAGGCTTTTGTTGGATTCCAATTTTGAACGACATGCTAGAAAATTTCTGTCCACTGCTTCTCAGTAGTAGAAAGTGGGTTGTGCATTTTTTGGAAGTCATCATGGCCAGCAAGGATTTCTGTGTTAACTTAGTGTAATTTGGTTGCCTTGACAGAGTGCTGAATGAATTTAAGAGTAATACACATAGAAGGATGGCTAAATTTTATTTTAAAGGAGTGGTAGGCTTGACTGGGGAAATATTACACAGTAATGTTTGACATATATAGGAAAAAAGGCTGGGGTAGGGAAATTGTATTAATGGAGTATATGGATAGATTAAGTGCTGAAGCTAGAAATAGGTGCTGCTTTTGCAGGTGGGATTAATTAGAGCTTCCAAACAGTCCCTTCCTCTTTGTTCCCATTGCAGTGAGTGCACAAAGAACTCGTGAAGAAAATTTTCTCTTCTCCTGCTGTGCTATTGTCACAAAAATTCTAAGTGAACAGAGACAGTTTTGTTAACCTTAAAGAACTGTGAAGTAAAGAATCATGCTGCAGACACTAGAATGAGTGCAGGATAAAGGAAAGTGCTGAAAGTCTATTGACCTTTGCAATTGCCAGAAACAATATTTTGGGGACAGTTGCAATGAGCAAACCCATACCTCATATTGATTCAACCAAGGTTCAAAGACAGAATTCACACTCTAGTCCCAAGGGTACAAAGCCTACAGTCTCCTAATACAAATGTAGCTATGTTACATGAAGAAAGTAACAGTTCTTAACTCCTTCTTTTTCTGTACAGTGTGTCAGAGCATTGAACACAAACTCTTTTTTCATCCTTTCCATACACAATCAGATGATTTTTCCACAAATTTTCAAAAGGTTTATTCTATGTCATTATCTATGATTAGAGGACATTAACCTGCTGCTGTTTTCTTAACCAAAGAGAAATACTTCTCCTTCTGTCAGTAACTAGTTCAGAACCTAATGAAAAGATTAATATGCCTGATTATATTTTCCTGTTACAGAAAGTTTTCTTCAAGTAAGTGACTGAGTCCTCAGAAGCATAATGTGATTAGATTAACACAAGCTTTCATTCAGAAATGCGGAGAAGTTTAGAGTGATTTGGCATTACCCAGTTGGCCTCTCCCTATGAATGCTGATTATGATTGCTATTTAGGTACATACATGGCATACCTAATTACTGAGAAGATCTATATGAGAATATATCAGGATTGTAGCCATTCAGAGGAAAATAAAGAAAAAAAAAACCCACAAACGTACAGCATCAGTTGTGAAAGGGTCACATTAAATTCTTCAGTTTGAATTAAAAGGAAAGAGCTGATAGGGGACAAATTCTCAAAAGCATAACCTGTGACAGCTGATTAAGCTGTGTAAGGAGCAAAATACATTACTGATCCACAGAGCAGAGTTTCTGGTGAGAGTAAGCAAGTACCATACTGCAAAAATCAGTTAAGGTCAACTAGCTTTTTAACCTAGGCACTAAAAAGTTATAGAGTTAGAATTAATTATGCATGTGCATGTTTCCACAGAGAAAAAGACCTACCTTAAGTTGTGAAATGGCATAAAATTAAGCAGACGCAAGCTCCAAGTCAGCTGACAATAGCACTATACACAAAAGGAGAGGTTTGTTTTTATTTGTCAAGTCAAAAAGAAAAAAGGTAAATTAATAAACATAAATAATAATAAACATATAAAAATACATTAATAAACATAAATGTGCATAATGGTTGTTTATTACCAGAAAAGCAAATCCTGTTATTCACTTGCAATGACTAATTGCTCGATACTTAAGCCAGTGCAATTGAACCTAATGGAATTTCACTGGAATTCAATGGAGTGGTACAATTTGCTGACGTTCATAGCCATGCCTCTGCTCTCACCAAAAGCACACCTTCTCATCAAAGCTTGTCTGGCTCCTTCCTTTTCTGGGTGTCAAGACCCAAATTTGTCAAGTTACTATAAGCAAAACAATTTATCTTAAAGTTATTTGCAACTCCTGCTAACTGCACTGTTCCTCATAACTTGTTAATTACAAAAGACATACCGTGCAAAAATTTCACAGAATGCAGTAATAAAAACAGAAAAATTGTCAAAGAACCTATGCAAATTCTGTTTGAAAGAAAGTATATTAACCTTCTTGAACAGTTATTTGTTTTTTTTTATTTTTTCCTTTAGAAAAACGAACCCAATGTACTTTGGTATGCCTGTTCATATCATCACAGTGCATTAAATCTTCTTTACATTGGCTTTTTGATGGAAAAAAGATATACCTTTAAATGTGAAAGAATGCATAATGACATGCCAGATGACAGTCTTTGGAAAGCATCCTGGAAAACATCAATATAATCTTAATTGTAAAGATGTGGTTATGTCTGTTCCTTATCTTTTAAAATTATCTAAATTATTTCACTTAAGATACATCTAGCTGTTAAAAACTTTTAGCTATTAGTAGTGATTAGTAGTAGTAGTGAATACAATTATGCATTCCATTCCTTATATCAGTGAATTGCACGAATTTTTATTACTAGCAATTATCATTATATTCATTCTTACATGTGAACTGAGACATTGTATGTTCAAAACAGCTGTTAAGAGCTATCTATAGACAAATGGGAAAGTGACTGAATAAAATGTATGGCTAGAGTCCCAGTTCAATAGCCTGTCCTGTCTCTGAGGTCACACCTGACAGGCCTTCAAAGATATTCCTAGACATCATATCACACCTCCTTTTTCAGCCTGGAAGATGGTTCCTGCACATTACGCTTAGTGAATGATTAGCCATGGAGATAAACGCTCTCACGAACAAAAGCTTACTCTCCAAAGTAAAGTTTAGGAGTCTATGCATTGTGGTTTAAACGCAGTAGACAACTCTGCCCCACACAGCCCACTATCTCATTGCCGCCCTCCTCCCCCCACCCCTCCAC
>NW_010429530.1:6636-9762 GCF_000710305.1 Buceros rhinoceros silvestris
GATGGGGAGGAGAATTGGGAATGTAAAAGGGACAAAAATCACGGGTTGAGATAAAGACAATTTAAAAGATAAAATAAAAGCTGTGCATGCAAGCAAAGTAAGGAATTCATCCACTGCTTCCCATCAGCAGGCAGGTGTCTATCCAGGGCTCCATCACACATAACGATTACTCGGGAAGACAAATGTCATAATTCCAAACATCCATCCTTCCTCCATCTTGCCCCAGATTTTAGTGCTGAAAGTTAAGTCATATAGTGCGTTGGGTTCAGCTGTCCCAGCTGTGTCCCCTCCCAACGTCTTGTTCACCGCCAGCTACTCACTGGTGTGAGAAGAAAAAAAGGCTTTGACGCTGTGTAAGCAGTGCTCAGCAGTAACTAAAATTTCATTGTCAACACTGTTTTCATCACAAATACATAAGACAGCACTGTACAAGCTACTATGAGGAATACTAACTCTATCCCAGCCAGTACTAGTGCACTACGCAACATGGCAGAGTAAAGCCATCTGCAACTGAACAGGTGACAGTAACAGAGTTAAAAGTGATTTTTTTAGCCCAGACAGAAAAAAATGTTTTTTAAAATGTTTTAACCATTTTAACCATCCATGATGGATAGCTAAGAGTCTTTTCATTGGGTTCAGTGTATTGTTAGGAATAGTGAGGAATTATAATAAGTTCTGAGAATAAAAAAGGGGTAACCATTAAAAATTTTTTGATAGATTGACATGTATATTTTGCTACCAAGTCAGGAGAACAGTCTGATATACAAACTCTCAACCCCACGAAGAACCTGGATAGATCACAAAACCCCAAAATGTAGTTTAGTGACAACAGCATGTAAAAGACAAATCCCTGTCACTTGAACAGGTATTGAACCCATCATTACTATTTTTTAAAAGAAGTGGGAACCTGTGAGAAACTTCTCTACTATCCCATCATTCAGCTACATTGCATGTTCAAATTCCTCAGAGATTAAAAAATTAAAATCCATTTCATGAGCATTCAGTCCCATTATATTCTTAAGTGCTACCATTGTTCCTTTGTTTTCAACTATACTTATGACTTGTTAGCACAGTGCTCTGCTCAAAAGCAGGAGGTATGAAGAACAAGCAGGGGTGCAGAATATAGCCAGCAGAAGGGTGTGTGCATGGTGAGATTTCAAGAGATAGATAACCTTTGAAACAGGTGAATAAATTTAAAAAAACTAATTAAGAAGGTTATGTTTATATTCTGCATTAAATTATGTTTTGATGTCTAACATATTTGAAGCTGGGCAGGTGCTATTGTATTTTTATTGGCTTTTTATTTCATTTTTAAATGCTTTTACAGATATACTACTGCATAATATAGCCTTCTGAGGAATCCTCTTATTTTATGTCTTGTTGCTCCCTACTCCCTAATGTCTAATTCTCATTGCAAGGTGTGTATGGATGTGACATTAATACAAAATAATGAAGGCCTATATTCTTACTTGCTATCAAATAGAACAGCTTCTCTTGTTTGTTGCAAGTGAGGGGGTGTTTGTTTTTTTTTCTTTTTAAAAGATTATTTTTTCCCTGCGGTGACAGATCTGTGTCAGAACTGTGTAATTTAGAAGGGTGGAACATCTATCAGTGTGGGACTGAGCATTATTTTTATTATGTCTATTAGAGTGTAATGTCACTGTCATTCTGTATCAATGGAACGATTTTTCATATGTGGAGGAGAGATTAATACAGTTTCAGTATATGTCTTAAAGTACAGCCAACTCTCATCTATTTTCTGGAGGCGTTGCCTGAATTTTGGAGAGACAGATAAAAAAAAAAAAAAAGGTAGTCTTACGACTTCTATACACTGTAACGACCAACTGTGTCCACCAGTGCTATATTGATAAAACCTTAATCCTGCAGATTTATCATGTTGACACTTACCCTTTTATTTTTTTTTTAGCAGAAATAGTCACCTCATAATCTTTAGCGCATTTTAAATTTCACAGTCCTTGTTAGGCAGAAAATTACTAATGCCTATATTCTACATGAGAGGCTAAGTTTTAGAAAGTCAAGTATTTAAATGTATTTAGACAGCTGCAGATGCAAAGAAAGTCACGCTGAGATTTTTCAGAAGCAATTAATTCCGCATCTTTAACCTTAGGGTTAAAATAGCAATAAAAAGGTAAAGGCAAGTGGTATTCACCTGACTAATTTTAACAGCAAAATGTAGATGTCTGTTTCTGAACTAGTCACTTCTTATACAATCAAAACAGAAAAAAAAAGCTTCTGCATTTTTTGGTAATTTATTTGAGCTACTTTTCATTTGTATTTTTGAGAAATTATCTTTTGGTGATACTCATTCTTCTTCATTAATTATGAAAGTAATCCACAGGACTAGATCACATTTAGAGATTGTGGACACCTAAGTATTGGCCTGGATGTTCTTCTAAATCAGATTTTCTCTCCCTTTTCAGTTAATGAGACAAAATTCTACAGATGACAAATAATCCCAGATAACTGTTGTAGAAAGAGCCTCTGTTGTTTTTTGGTGTCTATATAGTGAGCTGTTGCGGGTTAAAACTATGTGGCTGTTAAAACCAAAAGGGTTTCGTGACAACAGTGTTTTTGACGGAATGTAAACCCACCAAAACCTTCGCAGAACGGAGCTTAGCAGCTTGTTATGGCTTGAATTCAAAGTTTTCTTTAGGCAAAGGGAAAAAACAAACACAGGTTTGATGTAAAGGGGGTGAGAACAGAAGAGATTTAATAGTGAAAAACTGAAAAATCAATAATTTTAAAAGTTAAACTGTGGGAGTGGCCCCAGCAGGGAAGAAGCCGAATTAGCCTGCTGTCAGTCAACAGCAGGAGGCATGTCATTTAGGAGGAGACAGAGAGGCTTGGTCAGTAGCTGATTGGAGGAGAGTGAACTTGAAACCAATCCAAGTAGGGCACGTATAATAAACAAGTACTAGAAGATTATAAAACTATGTGATAAGGGAGAACGCGGAGCAGGTGCAGTGCACAGTTGCTGCTCTTGTATTTCAATAAAGGCTTTGTGTGCACACAAGCTGTTGTCACGTTGTCCATCCCAACAGATCGCGACAATTGGTGATCCACCACAGGCACCCTGGTTCATTGTCTGCTGGCTTACCACATCCA
>NW_010429530.1:10332-11188 GCF_000710305.1 Buceros rhinoceros silvestris
GGAGGGGGTGAAACCAGGAGAGTTTTAATAGTGAAAAGCCCAAAAGTAAATAATTTTAAAAGTCAGGCAGGACTGGAAAAGGGAGAGAGATAGAGGGGGAGATTGATAAATAAATAAATAGGCATATACCAATATAATACAGTCTCCCATTTATACCCACATCTCCCGCTTACAAAGAAAGGACCCTCCATGCGGTCGCACCGCCAGTTGGCGGCTGGGGGGAGGGAGTCCTTTTGTCCGTCACCTCACCAGGTTTTCAGTCCAAGAAAACCTCTCCTGGGGCAAACCTCCGTGCAATAAATGTAGTCCTTTCTCCTCCGGAGTAGCTGATAGGGGACTCAAGTTTACTGAGGCCAAAATTCCAAGGCTTCTTGCTCTTCCCATCTGCACTGTGGGATACTGACCAGACCTTCAGGGAATGCCTGTGGATTTCCCATGTCTGCAGAGGCTCTGTGCCGAGCATCCAAAACCAGTTTGTGTTCCCCTTCACCATCGGTGTCTGTCCTCTCCATGCAGGATCTGGGGGCTTACAGCCAGTTTCACCCCTTGCTGGGTTGAACTCAGCCCAAAGGCACCCCCACCGGTAATCGGCAGAGCAGAAAGGTCTACCTGCTTCGCAGAAGGAGTCTTTTTACTGCTTCAAGGACATCGAGGTAACTGCCCATGTTCTTTTCTCTCTCCGACGAAAAGTTCTCTCAGTCCCAGGGGTGGAAACTCAAAAGTCCTGTGGCTTGCCTGAATTCGAACGTGCTGTGCGGTTCACCCAGAGGGAGTGTCTCAAAACGCCCCTTTTTACATGCTTATTCGCGGAGGTGTGTATGAATATCGCTTCCCTTCCCAAGACGTGTGGGAACTC
>NW_010429530.1:11341-24159 GCF_000710305.1 Buceros rhinoceros silvestris
CTCTTTCCCACGGTTTGGGGGGAAAGGAGAAGGGAAGAACAAAAGCTCACCCACACAGCCGGCGCCATTTCAAACTGTCACATGAGGATATATAATTAGCTTAAGTGCTAATTTTTAACTGTTAAAATTAGGGTATATTAAATCTATTTAAAGCTACTTATCTACAAAATGTTTGCAGGGCTGTGGCTTAATTATACCGATATGGAAACAGAACTCACACTTCTGCACTGTCAATATCTCTACAGTAAGATGTGTTCCTTTGAAATTCTTTTCCACTGCTAATAAAGGAGAAGATATTACGTGGATTTCACCATTTCTACCTGACAAGGTTGCAATCTACTCGCTGTTGAAAAACTGCTAAAGAAAACCAGGATTTTCCAACCGATATGTTAAAATGAGGCTTTTAAGTTCATAATGAAGTCTTTAAATAGATAGTTCAATTTAAAAAAAAAAAAAAAAAAAAAAAAAAAAAAAAAAAAAAAAAAAAAAAAAAAAAAAAAAGAAAAGAAAGAAGAAGCCGTCTCTCAGGGATGTCAATGAGAGTCTCAGGTCCTTCTTTGAAGATAAAGCTACTTGGCTTGCTCATAAATAACGTAAGTCCTCTGCAGTGAAAACTAAAAGAGTTGACAGGTGCTTCAGGAATGCAGTGCAATAGTCAGAGTGATATAGCGTTTTAGATAATTTTTTCAACCTTGAAAATGGAAAGTTTTCTCCTTATTTGTAACTAAAAACAATGTCCATGTTCATGTCATTTGGCTTTTAGAACAGTTCCTCTAAGAATAATAACTCTCCTGAGGTGGCAGAACTTAGAGTTTTACATGTGACCCTTGAGTATATGGCTGTGCTGGGATGCACTTTTGTACCAAAATGTGTACAAGCTCTGTGAATAGACATAACTATATTTTCAGCAGAGCACCTTTTTTTCTTTTCAGGTCTTTTCAAAGGCTCCAATTAAACAACTTGTATTCAGGGACCCTACAGTACAGATTTGAACCAGTTGTCAAATTTTTTTTCTTGTTTTTCTCCTGACAAATACTTTTCACTTTCTATTTGTAAATGAGCTTTTTAAAACAAAGACAATGGTATTTTTTCTATTTATACTACACACCACATTTTTCTTCTTCCTTGAGTTTGTTTAATCTCTCTTTTCTTATATGTCTCTTATCTAAACTCTTCATTTCATTCTAAACTTGTCAGTGTTATTTTCATGTGAAAACACCTAGGTTTTAAATCATAAGTGAATAATCATATCTATTCACCTTCTCTCAGCCACTCATAATTTTAAAGTCTTTTATAAAATCTCAGTTGTGTCTTTTCAAGGTTATAGAGTCCCAGTCTCTTTACTCATTCATCATGCCAGAGCTATTCCATTACTTTGATCATTCCTGTTGCCCTTTTCTGTCTTTCTGATTCTGCTGTATTTTTCAGGTAGAAGGTCCAGATAGATTCTAAAAATATGCAAGAGACAGGCAAAAAATAGATTAATACAAAAATATATCATTTCTTTTTCTTTCCTAGTCAATAATGACATTTAGTTTGCTTTTTCTGACCGCTATGGAATACTAATGCAGTGTTTTGATATATTTTAAGCAAAAATATCACTATTTCCTATAAATCAAACAAAAACCACATAATGTTTTCTGCAAATTAGAGACTGCCAACTGTGTGGAATGGATTAAAGTGGACCACAATGTACATATATGCATTTGCATCGTTGCCCCAGACAGTAATCATAGCTAATTTTTAAAAGTAGACTTTGCTGGGGCATGATTGATTTCACTTAATTAGACAGACTTTATGATACAAGAATCCTTCCCAGGCTATATGTGTTTCTCCCTGATCTATAGGGAGTACGGTGAGTCTGGACAGTCAGCTCTAAAGTAGACATCTGCTGTAGTTAGGTACATCTGGTGACAAGTCTCATTGCAAAGTCCAATACCAGAAATGTACTTTTGATTTTTGATTAGGTCTTGGGTTTTTTTCCCTGAAGTTTCTGGTTTCTTTCTTTTGAGCCTCAAACTCCTGTTTTAGTGAATTTCTACAAAACTAGACTAAATTGCAGATTTCCATAATTATTAATTCATCAAAATGTCATCTTCTTTTGTTGTTGGAAAAGTAGCATGGTATTATATATATGTTTGCTTGTTTATTCTAGTGTTTTGAAAAAAAGTAGAAAAATGATAGGAAATAGCAGCAATACAAGAAAAAATATTTTAAAATGTTTAAATATTTAAAATCTTTTATACTGCATTATGGTTACATAAAGTAGAAAAAGAAGTATTTTTTAAAAAAAGGACTCAAAAGGTAAAAAAATTTTAAATGTTAAGCAGACTTTTAAAAAGGTACGGTTCACTTTCTTCCCTTTATAAGGATTATATCCTGTAAACAGTCTTGATGGAAATCAGTTCTGTCTGTCCCTACGCATGATAACAGCTTATGGTTTATAAAGCTTGTTAGTAATACAGAGGACCCAGGAAAGTGTTAACTTGGTCCTAAAATTCTGTTCAGGTGGAATCATATGAAGTCAAGAAAATGGGATATGTCAAATATTTTTATTAAAATGTATTGGGGACTCTATCCCTCTTGAACATAAACACATTCTACTACTTTTATTAAGGATTTTTGGTGTGAAAATGCCACCTTTCAGTTTCATTTGTTCTTCATGCGTGCTGCATTTGGAGGTCAGACTAGACAATTCAGCACTCTCATGAAATCATCCCTGTTGCACTGGCAGCTGGGAGGATGTGACAAAGTGCAGTGACATTTACAAATCCTTTGATTGTCAAGGATGATTAGATGCCCTGGTTAGTCAGAGGAGTGTTTATTGTTTCTTTGAAGCAGCTGTATAACAATCCGTAATCAGATTGTATGTGCTCACTAGGAAAGGGTATAATAAAGGTGAAATATCTAGTCTAGAAATACCACAAATATATCTAATGTACTAACTTGCTTTGCCTGCTTTTTCAATGCTTGAAATATCAAAGTGGTGATGAAACTGTATGTACCAATTTTCTAGAAGTTTCGTTTATCAAATGCTACTCAAAGAAGATCAGACCTCATGGATTAATGATAAAGCTTTGTTTCAAGTTTAGCTACTTGTATAGGATTTCTCTCTCCATAGCTTAGCCACTTAAGATGAGGTGTTTAAGGCACACCAGTAATCCAGATTCCTTCCACAGTGGTTGGTTTACTCCCTGAAGAGTCTGTGCCCTTTCGTTTCTCAGCTCCAGTTGGACAAAATACCCCAGTAATTTTCCATGACCCTAGTGAGGCTACTACTCTGCAGTTTCATACAGATTTCCGATTCTTCCTGTTTGCTTCCTGTTCTGCTTGCTTTCATGTGCAGGCGCTTGACATGTGCCTCCAGGTGTGTTGCTTTGTCAGGAGAAGTGTGGAAGAATACACCACCAGAATGTATTCCACTGTCCTCCTCGCCTCTATTCTCCACTTTGATCTTTGAATTCCATCTCTCAATACTCCTTATTTTAAGTCATCCTTACTATATTAGTAAGTCTGTTGGTGAAGATGTTGCTACCCCATTTTTGTCAATCCTTGTTTCTCAAATAGGTTTTTGCGGTCATAAAAGTACATGCCCTTCATACCCTACATACCCTACATTAACTTGTGGTAACTTACAAGGTGCATATTCTCCTACTTGACCTTTCCCTTTCACTGGCAGGCCCAGGGAATACACAATGGTCTTCCATGCTCTTCATCTTGGCCCCTGGAACCCTGTGGTCACTCCTAGCACACTCAAGGTCTCTCTGGACAGTATTGTTGGAGTCCCTATGGATGAGCAGCAAGGTTGCTGGGCTGGATGCCTCTTGGCAGTCTCTCCAAACACATGACAAATCCTGGCCTCTGGAAGGTAACATTGGCAAGTCAATGTTACAGGTGAACGCCTCAGCTTGCTGAGAAAGGGAGGCTCTGGTCACAACCACCTTCCCTTTGCAGCACTTTTCCCAGCCTGCAAATCCATCCCAGCTGACCTAAATGCCTCCTGGGCAGAGTTTGTTTATCTTTTCTAGTTATCACGGTCCTGTACCTTGTCAGTGATGCCTGCAAGTGGAGAAATAACCTTCGTATTGCTGTAAGTCACAAGATTCCAACTTCAGTGTCATGGGAATTTCCAGAACACCTTCTATCCACTCAAGCAGTGCCTCTGGCTGTCCCTCATTCTCTGCAACATGAGCTTGCACAACTCTCCCCCACACACAGAATCTCTGCAAATAAGCTGTGGATTCCCCAACCATCTTCCCTGATGCTCTACAGTCTGCTCATCACTTCTCTCAGCCTAGTGGCCCCACAGTTTGCATGCATGCTCCACAGGTAGTGCCATCAAAGCTTCCAACCTCAGGAACTCTGCCAAGGCCAAGGTCTTTGACTGACAAGGACAGCCAATCCTACTAGCACTGGGGGTCACCCTGCAATGTCACCACTGTCACCATGCTGTGTCCTGCAGTCCCATAAAGGCCTGAGCAGAAGGCCTCATGGGTGCTCCTTCCACTTCAATTGCCATATGCCCTTTTACAATTCTGATCACATTAAATTACTGAGCAGGTGTTAGTTATACAGCAAACTGACACAAATCTTGTCTGAATCACAGTCAAGCTCCCAGTTTAAATCCTCAAAATGTTTTGCTCACTTGGATGAAAGTTATTTTAGAAAGTATTTGTGCCTTTTGAAGAAAGGCCGAGCCTAGCTGTACTGGCACATTGTGCCTTTCTGCTTATCTATGTACAAGGAATACATTTCCTTATGGCTGACCAGAGAGTTTAGACCTGTATGATGCTCATCTCAAACTGCAAAATATGGAAAGCACATTCCTCCTACCTCAACCTCCTCAAAAGTGAAATTAATCTATACTGTATAATATATGTCATATGACAGCAGAAATAGTATTTGTATTAAAAAGTATTAATATATTACTTCAAATGTTAAAATAATACATATTCTTTTATGTATTTCTCCCTCTGATGAAAGAATTACGAGTTTCCATCATATTGCTAAATGATGAACTTAGAACTTAGTATCTAAGACAGACAAAAAGGATGCAGTAGAACTGTTTTATAGGTTTTTTTAGAATTAGAAATAATCTTTTCCAAAAGATTACAGGCTGTTCTATGTTGTGGGACTGAGTTTTACCATCTGCCTGTAGTATGCAGATGTTATTATTTCACACTCATGGGCATTTTACAGCAGCAGATCTGCAATTAGATGATGATTAGTGAGTTGTCCAGTTTTTAAAGAACTGATTTTGTAGAAAGCAATGCACCAATTGAACCTCTGTCCAGATGTGTCCAGATGTTTTGTGCAGATGGTATACTGTTTTCCAGGAGGTGTAAATAAAAAGCCTCTTTCTGAGGTCATGTGTATGCATGACTTGAAGAATGTGACTACCTTTCCACAACTAGTTCTGAAAATTATTTTAAACTTTTCTCTCTCAGATGACTTTAGTTCTTAGAAAAATTATTAGAATCAGGGTGATCAGAATTCTCAAATGTTGAGGCTACCTTTTTGAAATTTAAGATTATCCAGGAATGATGTACTTGGCTGTGATGAACATGTACTCTTTTCATGAACATTAGGTCATATTAGAAAATGAAAAAAAAAAAAAAAGAAAAAGGCCAAGAACTTGAAGAGTAAAAGAAATCTGTCAGATTAATATGACTCACCCTTTCAAGAGCTGAGCTTCTGTGACTACTCTGTGTCACCTGGTTTTGTGCAGGTATTTGACCACAGATTGGGCCCTAGTAGATCTACTCAATATATATTCATTCATTAGTTTGAATATACATAGTTTAACCAAGTATTAAATGCTAACGTAATATCATGGCTATGCCACTGACCTATTCGATATAGGATTATATTTCTTTTGAAATGCATCAGCAAAGGTCACACTTCAAATGAGTGGCAGGTACATTATAAAATACTCTGTTATCTCTATTCTTAATTTGTAACTAGGTGACACAGTTAAGTCTTGTCCACAATGGAGATCTAAGATTCTGCAGTGTAACTAAACCCCAGTCCTCGTAACTGGCTGTCTTGTAGGTATTGTCAGAATGTAGAAGTTGACTGGTGCCCGGAGAAGGAAACAAAACATCTCTGAGAATCAGGACAACAGCTTTGATTGATCGATTGAACATTTAGGGCTAAATCAAAGAATGACTTTAGATAGAAGGTGTGAGAAATGCAAAAGACCTTGATGCTATGTAAGCACTGCTCAGCAGCAATTTCAGCTTCCCTGTGTTATCAACACTGTTTTGGTCACACATCCAAATTACATAAGCCACTATGAAGAATATTAACTCTACGTCAGCCAAAATTGGTATAACAAATCACTAAAGTAGAGCAAGTCTTCAATACGAAAAATTCAATTTTTCTGATTGATAAAAAAAATAAAAACAAGTGAAAACTAGAAAATGAACAAAGGAGATGGACAGAAAAGAATAGGTGGCAATGCACAGCAGTATTTGGGGAGGATGACAGACTGGGGAGAAAACCATCCTCTAAACAGAATCAAGGGAAGGAATGGGAAACTCTTTCTAACAGCTTTCATAGCTCACATCCTTAGTAGCCATCAGCTTCTGTGGAAGTCCCAGCTTATTCATTCACTCATTACTCACCTCTTCCACCTTCCACTTAATCAAGTTCCCTCCAGGACTCCACCTGTAGCTCTCAGCATAGCTGTATCTTGCTAGTACTCGTCAGAGTCCTCTTGGCAACTACCAGCTGCCAAAGCCATCCTAAGAAACTGAAGAGAAAATTCAAGTTGTATCTTCTCACCAGTGGTAATTTGTGACCAAGGAATGATCTGTCATGGAAGGCAAGAAGGCCCAATTGCAGAACGGGTTAAACTGACTGAAAGCAGTAATGCCAGAGACAGAAAGACTCCTTTTAAGAGAGTGAAGTTTCTCTTCATGATGAGAAAGGGAACAGCCTTAGCATTGTCTTGTAGCCATCCTGCAACGGGATTGCTGAGAGGATGCCTATGGGCAGCAGAGCTGGGCTAGGGAACGAACCCAAGGCTGGGCTGAGGCACCCCATGCCAGCAGCACTCACGGGATTAGTGCTGGTGCAAGCACGTGTGAGGAATCGGTTTGTGAGACGTTTGCAGAGTCATTGCAGAACTGTTTATGGCAGAAAGTCTCTGATAAATGTATTGTTCATTATTTTCTTTTTTCATATTTAAGCACTAATATAGGTTAAATTCTCATCAAGGGGTATGATAAAATATCCCTAGCAAAATGAAGCCCCAAATCTTTATCTCAGAAGAGTTTTAAACTACAGGTACAGTCTGCACTTGCCAGAAGTTTTTTCGGAATTGTGAAAAAGTAAAAGAGAGTATTTCCAGTAAAAACTTGATGTAGGTTAGTCCTTTCATAAATCATGCAGACGAAGCCACAGTTGAGGTATAAACTCTACTAATCCCTCCTTCTTGCTTATTTTGGTATTATTGCATTAATTTTTTCGTATAATTTACCAAGTAGAACGACATATGTGCGATGTTTAAGTAAATACATTGGTAAGACATTAGAGTTCAAAAATTCACCATCTCAAATATTTTTGAAGGAATTACAAGCATCATTTATTTTAACTATATAGACAATATATATATGAGTCATTTTCTATATTAGTGGCAAGGTCAGGGGGTTAGTTTCAGTTGTTAAATGCTTGTAAAAATTAAGATTAGATAATTTTAAACTACAGTCTATTTTAAGTAGTTATTTAAGCTGTTAGCAAACTTAACCTAGAGTTAACCTGTGCAATTCGAAGTACTTGAAAAATCTCACTGGAGGCAAAATATTTCACCTGAGGCTTACGCTTGGTTCACGTACAGCATGACAAAAGATAATCTAGAAAACAAAAATAACAGGTTATATAGACAACTCGATGTTTTAAAAACAGATATTGATTCTTTTAATATTTACAGTCATCATCCCAGCTGTCTTTTTCATTGCTACATACTTCTAATCTCCTCAGAACTGAATCAATAATGACAATTTATAAACAAAGGCAATCAGGCCATATCCTTGCTGTTAATAGACATCTGTAACTGATAGTTTTCAAGAAACTGCTAATCAAGCAGACGGTCCAGAAGGTATTCCAATCTGGTAAGCAGGTCCTGTTTTCTCTGAGTATCTTCCCAGAACATATATTGGCTATAATTCTTGACTATAAAGAAAATACACATTCTTTTGTAAACAGTCAGAATGTCATTACTTTTCACATCAGGAAAACAGTAGCAATAAAATATTGGTTACGCTGTTGGATCAGCTGCCAAAACAAAGAATAGGGAACAAATAAGAGAAATGACATTTATTAAGAAACAAATTCCCTGTATCTTTGCTTCTAATACTTCTCTTTGCTACTCAGAATGCTCAAATGACATTCTGTTACTCTCTTCTGTTATGTCTGTGATTTAATTATAATCAAAATTGTCAAGGAGGTATTTTAAATCACAGGAGTTTGTCAATGTTTGCTGGCACAAGCATGGAAATTTTCCGTGTTAATCTTTTCTCTGACTTTATATTTATATTAATAGCCATCATTCCTCAGGCTGCTTTCCTAAGAAGTGGGATCCTGATTGAAAGAGAAATAAACTATATATTGCCTCCAGTAGTGAGCAGCTGGTGTTTTAACTATCTGAATACAACCTTAAGGTGTACAATCCTGGTTTTATATGACAAAGGCTTTTAATGTTTAGAAAGCAAGCACCTAGCGTGTCCAAGTTGACCATGAGGACTGACATGAAGAGATTGGTTTAAGGCCAATTGCATTAGAAATAATTGTTAAGTGGAAAAGTGCAAAAAAAAAAAAAGTTATAGAGTTTCAAAATGCTTCATTGAAGCTATTATTTTCTCAAGCAGTGAAATAAAATGATGGAATGTCTTCTCTCTTAATGCCTATGCATTTTCAAAATTTATTTGTTAAAAGAAACTAAAAAAACCTGCAAGCTTGCAATTTATACGTTAGCTATTTTAAGTCTTGTACCCATGATTTAAAAAAAAAAAAAAAGAAAGAAAGGAAGGAAAAGAAAAAAAACACTTCTCAAATTTGTGGATTTTTTCTTTTATATCGGTGTAGACAATGTCTCTTGGGAGGCACATTTTTCAAAGAAATTGGCAAAAATATAAAACATTATCTCACCCTTTGTACTTAAATTGTAATGAAATGGTTTGAACTGCTGCAAATGTACATTGGTTTCAGAGTTTCAATTAAATTCAGTCCCTATAGGACTTTATTTTCTTCTATCTTTTCAAATAAGGAGTTGCACTGTATTTGTCTTTTAATGTCGTAAGAATGATGAAGTCCCACTTACATTTTTGTCCATTTTTTTTGTTAATTATGATGGATCTCCTAAATTAAGATTCTCTTGGCTGGCTTTTAGAAGTATACACTTTTCCATGGTTAAAAGTAAACCTCTTTTTATAAAATAGTAATCTCTGATATGAATCTATCAAATTTTCGTGGTATGCAATACATCCACAGAGTCTAATTATAGCAGAGTAACACGAAATGAAATAATTTAATGCCCTATTCCAAGGTGCAGCCTATAACACTGTTACTGATAATTTCATTACATTATTTAATTAACACATTATGTTGGTATTTCACTAATCATGTTGCTTTTGAAAGTGTTATTTTAGTTACCATGGATTATTTCCCAATAGCAAAGATCAAAAGGACAAATTAATTGGTAAATCCTACTAGACTGGTGATAAATGACAATAGTTATTTCCAAAATACTGGTAACAGGCTGAGTGCTGTAAAAATAGACAGTAACTTCTAGGAGGATTAAGAAAAAAGCATACAATACGTGTCAAAAGGAGAGAAATTTTTGTTTGTTCTGTGCTATTCTTTAGTTTTCACTTAGATTCACCCATCCCAGTGAGTATAAAAAAATGCTTTTATATGTATCATTTTCAAACTCATATAAAGAGCCACACAAATTGCTTGACAGTGAATAACAAGGATCACATTAAAAATCTATCATTACTCAAAATAATCAACTGTAACTTGGAGGAAGTTAGCGGTAACTCATAAAATTATATAAGGTAAAGGCTTACAGAAAAAATGGCTGTCATTAAATTTCTATTTACCTATATGTCTGAATCAGTGTACCATTAACATGTCAAGTTTTTCTTGTTAAGAAAGATAGAGTTTAAAACATGTCAGTAGATAAGTAATGATCAAATTTTATAGTCACCTATTACACCTTTATTCTCATCTGTAGTACATAATAATTTTTAACCCTTGGTAAACAACTCTAACAGAGCTGCACTGGAAATTGAGGCTTTTTATTTCTCTGTAGTTAGTAACATGTGAAAACAATGTATATTAATAGGATTATAAAGGAAATTTAACAATTTTCTCTGTATAGGTAATCAGTCAGCATGATTCACCTGAAATCCCATTTGCTGTTCATGTCATATAGCAAGAGGAACAAGAAAAACATAAATAAAATTGTTAAATCCAGAAGTAGTAGATTTACCTTTAATATCTGACCAAGACATTTATAACACTTAAAATTACTTTTATATAATTTCAGTAAAATTATCCAGCCTTCAATTTAACAGTGGACTTTTGCTCAAGATAAGGAATCAGAAATAACAAAGTAAAAATATGTATTTTACAGTAATGCAATAGCATCCTCACCCTCGACAGTCCAGCAAATATAATTTTGCAGTAACTCCTGAAACACAATAGATTTATAACTGACCTAGTAGAGCAAGTCTCAGGACTCTTCTGGCTTGTCTTGTGGTGAATTAGTTTTAGTTTGATTTAGTTGTCATTGTTGCCTAATTTTTTTTTTTTACTTTAGAGATAACAAAGACTTATTCCATTTGAACCATTTTTTATTCCAAAATAAAATGTGATGTCAAAGAAAGCAGACGTGAACTTTGGTAAGAATGTCTAAAACCAAAACCAAATGTACCCCAGACTGAGGAGGAAGAAATCATCAGCATCATGCATTGGTCAAAGATGGGGAAGAAATCTCCTCTAGGTTTCTAGTGAAACATAGTGAAGATTTCAGGGTGCAGACAATTTGCTATAGCCCTCCAACCCATTACTTGCTTGATGGATCCTTCCCTGTGCCAGTTCAGGGGCAACACACAGCTTCTACTCCCGTAAATAGGAAAACTCAGCTCATATTGTGCTCTGGGTAGTGCTCAAGGGAACAATTGCCTGCATATGGCCAGTACTTGATGCACCTCCAATGATCAATCCCACGGATGTGCGTCAGTGGTTTTGACATATAAGCAATATCATACAGGGAAAGTGCCTAACACTACTGGCCATAAATGTGTATGAGATTTACATATTGCCTAAACTCAAACTGAATTCAGGCAGCCTACCAAGATAAACCAGATGCCGGAAGGCGGTCCTTTTGAGGATACCACTTATCCATGCACTCTAAGAACCAGCAGCAAAAGTATGTTAACAGGGGTTCTTACAGATGTATGAAGGTGGAGTTCAAGCAAATCTGTCTGATTTTCACACATTTCTCTTCAGTTAAGGGCTTTATATTCATAAATGCAATAGTCTTGCTTCGGTTGTACGTTGCTCTGATGCCTGTCCAACAGGTTGCTCTGAAAATGTTCATCTCATTGGCTTCTCCTTTCAAGACAGGCACAAATGCCCACAGGGTTGAGGTGAGAATAAAATGTTGAGTTTCTCTTTTCTATAACATCTCTGTGATTCAAACAATGCAGAAATGTGTCTCTAGGTGCTTATACAAGAGCTGAACTGTGGACTTTTTGTAGCTCAAAGGTTGAGCACTAGGTTAAAGGAGTCTTTGGAGGCATTGTAATTCTTTCCGAGCATTTAACTTGACATAGTCTGAGACAGTTGCATTCGATTTGCATTTAGTCCTCCATTCACAGCAGACCCGTTAAAATTACCATTTTTGGCTAAGCTAATCCCAGACCTCCCAGCTCTTTTTTTCCTTAATATGTAACAGATTTTAAGGTTTTTACTTTCGTCATGCAATGTATTTTTCATATGATACCAGGAATGAAAGAGCGACAAAATTATTTTTTCTCAGTGTTAGCATCTTAAACATCACTATTTGTGCACCCCACCAGTGAGTAGGCTGGGGGTGCACGAGAAGTTGGGAGGGGAGACAACTAGGACAGCTGACACCAACTTACCATGTTCCTTATCATATAACATCATGCTTGGCAATAAAAGCTGAAAAGAAGCAAGAAGGGGGGATGTTCAGAATTATGGTGATTGTCTTCCCGAGCAACTGTTATGCGTGATGGAGTCGTACATTCCTGGACATGGTTGAACACCTGCCTGTCAATGGGAAGTGATGAATGAATTCCTTGTTTTGCTTTGCCTGTGTATGGCTTTTATTTTACCTTCTAAATTGCCTTTCTCTACCCATGAGTTTTCCTCCTTTTCCTCTTTCAATTCTCTCCCACATCCCAATTGGGGAAAGTGAGTGAGTGGCTGTGTGGAGCTGGGCTGCCTGTAAGGATTAAAACAAAGCACTTAGTAAAATTTGTAGAGACTTGAGAAGAAATGGTAAAATGTGGGAGTGACCCCGGCAGGGAAGAAGCCGAATTAGCCTGCTGTCAGTCAACAGCAGGAGGCATGTCATTTGGGAGGAGACAGAGAGGTTTGGTCAGTAGCTGATTGGAGGAGAGTACACTTGCACTTGCACCAATCCAAGTAGGGCACGTATAATAAACAATGTACTAGAAGAATATAAAGCATTGTGATAAGAGAGAGAAGCAGTCGCAGTAGCGATTGCATTTCAATAAAGGCTTTGTGTGCACCAAAGCTGGTTTTCTGGCTTGTCCGTCCCG
>NW_010429530.1:24437-24828 GCF_000710305.1 Buceros rhinoceros silvestris
GTGCCAAAAATCTTTTGTCGCGTTGCCCCCCCCGACTATTTGCGACATGTGGTGACCCACCACAACTGGTGACCCTAACAGTTGAGAGGAGACCCCCCAACAGTAAAAGATAGATGTTTCATGCAGGATCTTTTAAACTCACAAAACAGTAATTTAAAGTAGTTTCTCAGTGCTTCCCACTGGGCACTTGCTGTTTGAATTGGAGGTCAAATATAGATAGCAAAGCATTCATGATAGAGAATTATTTTTAAAATACATGCAGGATCTTTTAAACTCACAAAACAGTAATTTAAAGTAGTTTCTCAGTGCTTCCCACTGGGCACTTGCTGTTTGAATTGGAGGTCAAATATAGATAGCAAAGCATTCATGATAGAGAATTATTTTTAAAATA
>NW_010429531.1:0-21844 GCF_000710305.1 Buceros rhinoceros silvestris
TCGTCACCGCCCGCATCACCGCAGCCTCCCCTCCACCCGCATGTCCACCGTAGCCGGGTCCCCTGTGAGCCCTGAGGCCCAGCCGCACCTGAAGAGCTGCCTTTTGCCACCCACCCTCACAGCCACAGGCTTGTAAATCCTCCCTTGCCTTTCCTCACCTCTCCCTTCTTCCCTTCCCTTGCTGCTGCTTAATTAATTAATGGTAGATAATTTTTTTAATTGGTGATGGTGAGCAGTTGTCCGAGAACAGAGCGAATGCTCAGAGCTGGGACGTTCTGGTGGTCAGCGCAGGCTCCTGCAGCTCAGCCTGGGGCAGAATGGCTAATCCAATCCTCCTGCCCATGCACACCTTAATAATGCCTTGTGAAAGGGCAAAACGGAGACCTGGATCCATGGAGGGCAGGTTCACATCAAGTGGCAGAAGCAGCTACTTCTTTCCAGCAGTCTCAGATGTCCACATCTACATAGGCCATGTCTGTCTATGCTGCTCCCTCAGCTGCAACTAGCCGGGAGCCGGTTCTGGAGCTTTCCAGATATCCCTCTTCCTAGGATGTCAGCGTCCGGGGGAGAAACAGGATGACTAGCAGAAGCTTTTAACTGTATCACATATTTTGCCGAATTTCCCAAATATTTTAGCTAGAAAAGAGTTCACGAAGGCTGCATGGCAAGTTTTCCGTATAGATACACAACGCAAATCTCTTTCGCCCCAGTTGTTGCTGTAAGCAACTAGGCTGTTTTTCCTTTCCTACAGGGCTGTGACTTGCCTACTCCACAGCCAGAACTTCTGCAGCAAGCAGAACAGGGTATAGTGCATCAAACTAGTGCCCGGTGTGGCCTTTCTCAGTCACAGTCTGTCTGTGAGGCTGAACAGGGACCTGCCAGCCATAAACATTCTGTGTTTTGCTGTAAGTGACCCAAGGAGACAATAACTTTCCCCTCTCTCGTCTTTCATGAGGACAGAAGTCCATCACGTTACCAGGCTACAATGCAATTTGTAATCTTCTGTTGTGTGTGTTACTTTGTGTCTTCAGATATTTTAGAGAAAAAAATTGACTACTGCTTCAGCTTTCGTGAGTTATTGTTTAAGGCGTCTGTATGTAAAACGTTCAGTTTCAGAATATGAATTACAAAATAATCCTCTGGGAGATCATAGTTAATGCTAACAAGCTATTTGTAGCGCATTGGACAAATTAGACTCTTTTGGAAGGGACAGTTTACCAATAGTTACGTTAAGCTTTACTTGATAACAACTTCAGAAGAACAATAAAACTGTGTATGCACTTCATGGAAATGTTCAAGCCTCGGAACAGTCAGCTTACTGAAGTTCTGGGGGTCAGCAGTTTTCATTTGCCACAACAACATATGTAATACTCCCAGATGCAAGAGGTTCTGTAGTTTCTCACCACACCGTTTACATCTTTAGAAAAGAGGAAAAATTTACATTAAGGGACACGTGGCTACATGTTAATATAGCTACAATGTTTATTTGCTATGACTTTGAAAGAACAATCAATGCCTAGTCATGTGAGACTTTGGGATGAAGGAGTGGCTCATTCTGACTCATTGCTTCAGAACTCTCTAATAAATATTGCTATATTAGTATCATTAATATAAATAATTTTATGGAATGAATGCAGACTGTTTTATTCAGCTCACATGGTGTTTTCGTTCAACCAATTTTCAGTGTAAATCATACTTGTTCTAATAGTATCAAAATCTTCCTTCTAGATACAAAACTAATCTACATTTGCATTTTTTATGCCAAGTAAAATGATGAATATTGATGAAAGACCTAATTTTAAAACACTATTTATAAATCAAAGGAAGTGTTAAGACTTCAATAAAAACTAACATTGAGTATTGTGTTATACTGGTAATTAAAAACTCACTGAGTAGAAAACGATTTTATAAACCTTAGCACTTCAGAGCTTCCAAGCACTCTGGAAGTGCCGATTAACATTCATACATCAACCCATGCATCAGGAGCTGCCCCTATTTCACAGAGAGCTAAGAGAGAAAGGGAAAGAACAAGGTGACCTACCCATGGTCACAGAGGTGAGTGTTCAAGTCAGTGTCAGATTTCAGAAGCTCCTGACTCCCTGTCGCGGGGGAAATTCTCAAAGCAGTTCTGATTAGGCAGCAATCTAAGATTCGTTAATAGTGAGGGGTAGGTCAAAAGGGTTGATTTTGCAGCGGCTCTTAATCACTAACCAATTTCAAATCAACGAGGTGACACTGTCAAGTATGTTACAACCAAATAGTGACGTAGTTACAGATTCAATGATGACAAGATTCACACTGACTTACTGCAGGATATCCTTTGTGTATAAATGTGTGTGTGTACACATACATGCGCATATGCACGGACGCAATCACAAAACACACACACAGACACACATATACCCATCTACACTAGTGTTAGCGAGGTGAGCAAAAGAGAGGCCAGCCTAGAGTTAAAATCTGCTTCCTGAGCTGAGAGCAAATACGGTGCTCCGGCAATCTCAGCAGATGATTATGGAGTCTCGAGAAGCCTGACTGCATCCTGGCCTTGTCATGCACTTTGTATCTGAGAGGCTCTGACCCAGAGGAGATGCTGGACCCAGCCCACTGCAATCCAGGGATGCTCAAAGGGTCTCGCTTTAGGGTCGCTATTTATAGGGTCTGAGATGATTGACTTTTGTCAGGTATTTTCCCACTCTGGCCCACCTCAGATGTTGAAATAATCTGGTATTTTCTGCCAGTTGCACAGACCCAGAAATCGTTGATTTCCGGTGTTTGGTATCACTCCCCCCTTTTGGCCTCAACTCAAGTACAGGTGTACCAGGTTATCATGACCCTAGTACAGGTGTACCAGGCTATCAGGTGTTGACTGTCTCCCAAGTGACAGGGAGAGCAGTGCAAGGCTGGGAGCAGCACACCTCAGTGCTCTGTTTCGCCGTCCTTCGCAATCTGAGCCTGACTTACCCTGGGCTGGTTTGTGGTCTCGGGAGGTGGGGTAAAGAAATCGTTTCAGGTCTTGGGTGGGCTTTGAGGGACAGGGGGACCGTACCACCACACTCCCTTTCCATGCTCACACCACATTTCTTTTCTGGGGAGTAAGAGTAGGAGGAGCCAAAGGGAACAGAGTAGGTTCTCCATGCTTTCTGTTTTGAAGATCCCAATTTTTACAGTGGCTGTCCTGATGGAAAGAGATGAGTTCTAACTTTTGCCTGGATGCCCTGCAACCTTCTCTTCACACCTGCTATCAGCTCTTCTGTTTTCCAGCTGCAGAACTTGAAGAAGGGTTTCATATGAAAAGTGAAGTTGGAAATAAAAGCTAAATAAATAGAAACTTTTCACAGGACTTACAACCACTTTTAAGACTGTAAAATTGTCACACCAGCAAAGTGCTATTCCCAGCTAGGATCTTTCCACTCTTTTCCCCTCTTTACATGCAACTAGGAAAAGGGTCAGACAGAAAAAGTCTCACATGGTTGGGCAGTGAGTGAGGTGGTGTGTGTGATGTCAAGGGAGATTACAGCTTAGGAGGATAAGACAAATGCTGACAAGAAAAATGGAAATTTGAAATGTTTTATATTTAACATTTGTAATGATTACTTCACAATCTAAAATGAATGCAATTTAAAAAAAATGCCCTACCCATTGTTACCCACCCGATAAGATTCATATTAATACTAGGGAGAATATAATTCAAGTTTTTGATTCCAGGATAATTCTAGAAAGCCACTGTGGTCTACACAAATAAAAAGGGGTATTATAATGCTATTCTATACAAATCCTACATTCCAAAGTTTTCAAGAAAATTCATGCTTTAAAAGTCTTTGCACTTCTACCATTAAATAACTGTTTGTACAGTGCATACAAAAAGACCATTCAGATTATTATTCCTTGGAAAAGTGAGTATATGATACTACTGTAACTAAAAACTTGCATCAAGTAAGTTACCTGATGTACCTTATATATAAAAAAGGGCATTTTAAAAAGTAGTGTCCATATGTCATGGCAATGTGTCAAAGTCCTTTAGCTCCGGTTACAAATGTTCACTTGAGACCTTATAGAGTTCTTTGAGCTTGTCAAACTTTGACCCCCCGTCTTCGAGGCAGTCATAATTTAGATCTTCATCACTACTAATGGAGTCTAAGGAACTAAGGCTCCCTGCTAGAGAGCATTGCCCTTCTAGGCAGTAAAAATGAATAGTGTCAGCTGGAACACTCTGTAGATCGTTGTCTGCATCCCAGATGATTTGAGAAATATATTCCTTGAAGTCTGGGATGTTGGTAACAACTGATGTGGATTGTTTTTGATGTGCATGTTTTGGGAACGAGTCTCTTTTGGGGCCAGTGGGTGACCTGCGGTGTGGAGCAGCTGCTCTTAAACAAACTTGGGGAATGGTATGGGGAGGTTTCTTCAGTTCATCTATATCATAAGCGTTCTGGGGAAAAAAAAAAGCAAATGTCAGAGAGATGCAACAGAAAAGGAAACAGGTTCCAAAAAACTGTTAAACTCATTGCAACACAAAAATGGATTCTGTGAGTTTTCTACAAACAAGAAAAGAGAGCGTCTAGTCCAGAGGACTAAGTCCAGATCACACCAAATCCCTTTGTGTAATGGTAGTCTTCAGCTAAAGCAAGAACGCTGCATCCAAGGCAGCCCCCTCAAAGGTGGCCACAGATGACCAGCACCGTGAAAGATACAGCTTGGGTTGAAATAGAAGCCTTTCACTCAAGAATGCTTTGGGTTTAAAAAAAAAAAAGGAAACTGGATAAGGACAACAAGTTAAAAAAAAGGCCCGGGAAAGGAAGCTGGTTGGATTTGCAAAGACTGGATTGAAGCTGCATCATACCTGGTCACGTTCTCCACCTCCTTCTTCATTATAATTGAAGACATTTTCTCTAACATCCTCCCAGCTCTCACGCTCTTCAGGAATGTGGTAAATTGCTCCTTTCCGAAACCCTGAACTTCCCCATTGACTCCACACCGTGTAGGAGACCAAGAGTGCTGGAAGAAATAAAGACACATATTTGTTATGTGACATAAGATAAAATAAGATGCAATATAAACATGTACTTATATGACTCCTGAGACATTAAATCAAATCTTAATTCAACAACCAAATTCATGGGTAAGAAATGCATAATAGTTAATATATAAACAACTTATATTCAGGAATGTAAAGAATCTATGTATATTACATCATAAACTTCATTAAAAGGGTATTTTACTTACCTAAAGGAATCCATTTAAATAGAAGGCATTTTGGCCAGTCTCTGGCCTTTCACCAATCCTGAGTAAATAAGATACCCAAAGTAAGTAAAACACTGTTTTAATGAAGGTTACAAGTGTAATATCATCATGGAGTCTTTACTATTCTGAGATGTCTATGCAGTTTATCAATATGAAAACAGTTTTATGGTGTTACTAATTTTTTCAGCCAAAGTGTGCCTGAAATGGACACACTGTGAATGTCTCCTTCTGCCCCACACTTTTAATGTGGCTTGTCTGTCAAGATCATACACTTTCCGGAGAAAGATATCTTCCTTCCTAATATGTGAATAGCAGATACTGGTTGTAGGTCCTACCTGTTACAAATGTGAGGACTCAGGGCAGGTAGGAGTTTTAGATGGATACGGCTGCACTCTGATTTGCATACACAGATGGAAAGCTCTTACTTAAGAAGGATTGATAATAAGTGATTCTGAAAGACGGAAGTCCTAAATTTTCTTAAACTGTCTTCAAAGCAAGTAAACTGTAACTATGTGCTGACGCCTGTCTCTTAGCATCCTCAAATGAACCCCCAACTGGTGATCTCCAGATAATGTGAAACACTGATCACAGCATCCAAGGGTAAAGCAGACTTGATTCAATGGAGCAAGGTACAAGATTAAAAAGAAAGAAAAAAAGGTACTTGCTTTCCTACCTAGGAAGACAAGGAGGCACATGCTGATTGCCAGAATAGAGCCAGAGCTGAGTCCAACGGGTCTTCCAGCCTTCACCTGGCTAATTTCACACCATCTTCCCTTGTAACCTTCGGGGCACTTGCAGATAGTCTTGTCTTGGGTTTGCACGACACAGGTACCCCCATTCCTACAGGTCCAGTGTCCACAAGGTGATGAGGTGCAGTGTCTGAGGCCTGTAAGGTTGTCAGTGACTTCTACTTTCCCAGCTGGACACCTGAACAGCAAATGCAGAAGATATCCTTAGGCAAGCAAAGCACCTGGCATTGTATGTTGTTTTGTACGTTTAAAGCCAATAACTAAAGTCTTTTCAAGCAAACTACAAATCCACATTGAGAGTCTCAAATACATGTAAAGTCTAACATAATGAGCTAGTAGGCTTATGAAAACATGAACGTGTTTTGCTTTCCTTATCCAGAAGATATGCAGAAGACCTTCACTCCTTCCTCAAAAAAGGGATCCATCAGCTTCTGAACATATTAACTCTTGTTCTAGATGTGTTTGAAACCCCTAGAAGGAAATGGATAGCTGAGACCAATGGGAAAAGGGCTAGCGAGCACTTGGTATAAGCTTTGTAACGTTCATTTGGACCTTTGGGAGAGATGTCATTGACCTCCTCAGAATGACCCATCTTGTCTTTTAGGACTGCAGAGAAAGTAATTTCTTATATGTAATTGGTGAGGCCATGGAGAAATACTGTGATGGCATGGACCTGCTTTCTGCAATCCAAAGAAGATAAGACTAGTGAATATATGGAAAAGCTTTATATTGTTCTTTCATAAGCAGACTGAAGAAAGGGCTGGCCCAAGGCACAGTTAAGACCTTGTCGCAGCCTCTTTCAGCAATGAATCATCAGGCCTCAGAAGTGGATGAACTGGAGAAATTCAAGTGGCTCCATCTCCCAGTCTCCATGTATGTATGCTTGGGGGGTTTTTAACAGAAATGCCTGTATTTTGATTTGCATATTTTAATACATATTTTGAAAATTCTCTTTAAAGAGTGGATCTTCTGCAAGGAACTAACTATGTAGCAATGAACTAACAAAGCTGGTGGGCTGCTTTGGTTCTGACCCCGGGCAGCCAATTTTAGAATCCTGTCTTGTGACAGCCTAATTTTGAGAGTCATTGTTTCATACAGAATATGATTAGTTTCAACTTCTTTACAGAAAATATGTAAATATATATTGTGTATGCAATATATATTTTATACGTATATATATATATAAACACACGATAAATATATGTGCTATATAAGAATGTGTATTTTTTTCACAGAGAAAAGGAGACAGCGAAGATTTTGCATTACACCTTTTATCAAAGGGCATTTGGCTTCCTCACTGGTCTGCCAGGCCGCTTCCTTCTCACCATGGAAAAAATGGTGGAGTAAATACGTTCCATATTGGACTTGCAGGAAAAGGCAAGTTTGGTCCATGATGGGAGATGAGATGTAGAGGAGGATTTGTCTTTGGGATACCCCTCTGTCCAGCAGCAGTGGGAGATTCTCTGTTAGCAGCAAGTTGCCTGAACTAAGATGGAAAGAAAGAGCTTCCCAATCACCCCTGGATGAAAAGAAAACCTTAATGTACCGGCATTCGTATTTTCTCCACAGGTCTACACAAAGGAAAGGGCTGTGACAGGGCTGGCTGCTGCAGGCACTGGAATGGCATCCCATCGTGACACCTTGCTGCCTCAGAATTAAGCCAAACTCTGTGCTTTTCCCTTCCACGAGAAGCGGCTGACCATTCAGCTGGACATCACGCATACAACCTGCATCAAACCAGAGAAATACATTGAGTTAATTACTTTCCCACCATAAGTCTTGCCCCAAACACACATGCAGGAGACTGTGGAGCAGTGTAGAAAACTTAAAACATTAAAAAAAAAAATCCTTATACTTCTTACCAGTTTTATTTTGAAGAAGAGCTACAGGACATGTGCCTGTGTGCTCTGGCAGATCTACAGATCAACAATACTTCTCCAGGACAGCTTGGTTGTACCAATGCAACAGTTTATCAGAACTGTGCTATGAACCAGAACAGCTCCACTAAATTAATCTGTCTCCAAGTCCTAGCACCCAATCCCAGGAAACGGAGAGCACTATGAATTGCCTTACAAATCCTTCTCATCCTACCAGGAGATGTTGTGTCTGTTCCTAAACCTTTCTGAGGCAAAAAGAGAGCGAAGATCCTCACATGAGTTTGCTGTTTTTGGCCTTTGGCATAGGAAATAAAAAACTGAAGTGCTATTTTTTCATATCTACATATCTGCCATATTTTCATATCTATTTCATCTTCAGTGCAACCAGATAAAATCGCAAATATAGAGCTGAACATTGGCTCTGAATTCTCTAATAGGGGAGGTGGGGTTTCACGGGCATAGTAGTCTCCATGGGAATTCCTACCTGGGTTTTAGTCCCTCCAATACACTCAAAGATGCCACTTTTAGACTTTAATTCCCCCCTTTTAGGAACCCGTCATATCACTTACCTTGGAAATCGCTCTCCGAATGATTGGGCAGGCGGTTTCCTAGCACAATGCTTGCCCAATCCATTTCAAACCATCTATTTGTACCCAAGACAGAGGTCACCTCTCGATCACCTCCACCACCGTT
This sequence comes from Buceros rhinoceros silvestris, assembly GCF_000710305.1. Lineage (NCBI taxonomy): Eukaryota > Metazoa > Chordata > Aves > Bucerotiformes > Bucerotidae > Buceros > Buceros rhinoceros. The sequence continues at coordinate 8,564 of NW_010429531.1, forward strand.
AATGCGCAGGGTAAATTCATTGTTGTAGTGCTCCATGGTCAGAAGAACCCACTGGCCATTGTTTATATGTAATGTCCTCATTCTCAGAGAGTGATTTTTGTCCCCCAAGCTGAAGTTAACGCTAAAGAAACCCTCAACCACCTAGGGGAAGATGATAAAGACCTTTAATAACAGAAATGCACTTCTAAATGTTATTACAGAGTCTTGCCTCAAGAAACGGACCTGAGTTTCTAAAATTAAAATGGCATTCTCGTTTTTAAGTGCTTTATTCCCAGATTAAAAATTACCAAAAGAAAACTCCAGGTCCAGGAATTACCAACTCTTTTGTTTACAGGCCACTCTTCTAACTCGTGCACCCTTTTATCAGTTTTCTTCCTACTGATGTCTACCTCTAAGTTTTCCCAGCTGACACTCCTGCTACAATTGGAATAATCAACTTCTGTCTAGCTAATATAATCCACACAGCTTTTTTCAACTGCAACAAAAATGTTGAGACATTTCATGGCCAGAGAGAGAGAGAAGTGAAAGAAAAGGCAAACAAAACAAAATAACCTTCCCCGTTCACGTGTATCACATGCACTCACCTGTACATTTTGCAGACAGTGGAACAACTGGAATCTAGGCTATGAAAGGGTAATACTGAGAAGGACAACACAAATGAGAGTAGTTACCCTCATGTGGAAAATTCTTGCTCTATTACATTGCACAATAGGTGTCCTTAATTGAATCTTTTTCTCTTCCTAGGGTTCTCCATGACAAATTACGAGCAGTGAAACAGAATGGCTTTTGGATTGCTCACCTCCAGTCGGATGTATCCATTTCCATCTGCAGAGGCCAAGCTGAGAAGGGTGCCATGGAAGATACGGGTGCGCACCATCAACTGGATCTGAGTGCTGTGAGTGCTGAGAACGCTTCTTGGCTCATAATGGATCCAACTGTCCCTTCCAAAAGCCCATTCTGGAAGAACTAAGTGAAACACACACAAAACCAATGCAAAAATGACTGCTCCGTCAGATTGCCACTGCTTGAGAATTAACACGTTCTGAATGTCAGAATTTTAGTTTGTAAGAAATTTTGGCAACATAACGAAGTATCATGGAAAGCACTCCCCCGCTGCCAAGGGAATTAAGAGGTAAAGAACAAATGAAGGATATAGAATTTAGTCAGGAAAAGGGCAATCAGATACTGTCTCTAACATTCTGCCTGACACAAGTTACACATTCTACTCAATCACTCCAAATAACAAATCCCAGCCAAATAACTTTTCTTTGTTTTTTTAAGATCTGAACCATATCTTCCAGTAATGTAACTGGTAATGATCTGAAGACAAAAAAAAAAAAAAAAAAAATGTATTTCCCAGAAACCAGTCAAATGTTTTTTAACTGAACAGTGAAATGGTAAAAATCTGAAAAAAAAAAAAAAAAAAAAAAAAAAAAGAGAATCTATTGTTTCTTTCAGCAGTTTAGTCCTGTGGTTAATAACCCTCACTATTAGAAAACACGCACTCTACTTCTATTTCAGCTGGCACAAGAGAAAGCCTCAGGACAGGCACAAAGTCAAAAGTCATGTTTTTATTTTTTAATTACAAAGAGATATTAAGTCAGTGTTTATTATTTTAACTAGGGAAAACACACTGAAATGAATTATTTCCCTGTCATCCTGGGGAATCCATCTGAGAGTTGTCCAGCACAGAGTTTGATGAAGTTGCACTGCACACTTCTGTGGAAATCAGAAACCGTTAAATCAGCCAGACCCCAGTGCTCTTATGTAGCAGGCACCCATTTCAGTCTCACTACCTGACAGCAATCCTGCACGTGCTTGTTCTGGGCACAGCTTAGTTGAAAAAAGAAGTTTCTTCTTAGCAAATGAAAACATAGTCCAAGTTAGTTACTAGACAGGACTAACACTGGGCCACCAACAGCTAATCTGAGGTCAGTGTCATGCAAATAGAAATCCAAAGAGTGCCCAGCTTATCCTGGGGCATTTAGTTTGGTTCCCAAGCCATCAAATACCAAATGATCAAGAGACTTCATTTCTGCAGTTTCTTTTCCTCTCACTGTTTCTCCTCCCTCTTTTCTTTCTTCAGGGGTGTTTTCTACTCTAGCTTACTCCCCTTATTCTTCCTAACCCACTGCTCTCTCTTGTTCACTATCTCTGCAGCTACAGGCTTTAGCTGGTGAGCAGGGATGGATTTTCTTGGTACACTACAGTGACTCCTGTCCCCAGCTGTCTGCTCTTTGCTGCAAGCACAGCTCAGCTATTTATGCAACACCAGCTGAAGACCAGCATTTTGCAGCCCAATATTAAAAGAAGCTTGAATCAATTTAATTTTTCCTATTACATGAGGATATGACTTAGGGATTTCGAGTAATTACTTTCTGACCACTTGGTTTGTCTCTCAGCGGTGAGGGGTAGGAGCCAATAGAGCAGTTGGGCTTGTGAACCAGCATCCCAATATAATGCAAAACAGAGTAAGATTTCAATCTAGACAGATGCTCATAAACCAGTATCATCTGTCTGCAAAACATTAATACAAATAACTGCACTATTTTATCCATTTCCATGGTCATTATCAACACTTTAAACAGTGAAGGCTACAGGCCCAAGGCGTGCCAATTACTATTCCAGTTCTCACTCTGTTGGACAGATGGAGTTTCTGCTGAATAATTTACTGTCTTGTGTGGCAGATGGAGAAACGAAGAGAGGGTCTGGCTGCCTGCATAGGGTTTCATTGTTCTGTATACAAGGAGGAAAAGTAAGCGCATGGGGCTGAAAGGACGTTTCACAACCACCAGTCCTGTCTACTGATCACAACACATTGACTCAACTTTAGCTTGCATGTGCTACTTCCAAACTGCTCACTGCTGCTCATCCTCACCCGTAGCTCATTCAAACTACAGGACCAAGGTAGCTAATTCTCTTCCAATGCTACACAAAGCCCCCAAAGTTATGGGCACTGGTGCTCATTACAGACTGTTACGATCAACCCCATCATTTGTACTAGAAGGAGAAGGCAGACACAGGTCAGGTAAAGTCCCAATGAACAGCTGTAACCCATTTCTGATTTCTGCTTCAGAACAATGGCTGATAAAGGTATTAAGAGAGCGAAGACAGAGCCAACTTCAAGAATGCATCCCCTGCACTCTGAACATGGCTGTGGGATACTAGGAGTTAAATTATTTATTTACTAAATTTTTTTATTGTGCTAAAATTTCATACTGTCTCTCAGTTTTTCCTTATCTGCCCTTGCATGCTTTTATTCTCTGATAAATATTTCACCAATTTTTTAATAGGATATCATGTTTCTGGAGCCAGCCTGATGTTATGTCCCCGCATGTACCCATTGATAAGGTCTAGGGCCATTGCACAACCTTCAATTCATTCCAGTGACAGATGCAAATGCAATTATCCCTATTTTAGAGATGGAAAATTGGGCCTGAGGATAACTTTAGGGTTATGCACCTAGGCTCACAGACAGAACATACTAAGCCGGCAACCTCATCACTCTTATAACCACTGCAATGTGACAAATAGTATCATGTTCATTAAACTACATTTTGTGATGGGTGTGATCAGAGGAGAAAGGCACAATGCAGAATGTTTCATCTTTCACCACTGAGAAATAAGATGCTGTGACAACATTATCTTTATTCAACAAGAGTTAGAAGGATCTTTACATCACTGCAGATCTAAATCATTCCCAGAGTACAGTATGGTCTTATTATAGACTCTGTTCGAAGTCATGGCAAATTTAGAGCAGCGTGTTTGATGCTGTTTCCACAGATCACCACCATGAGTTTCTCCCTAGAACGTGCAGTACCTTTTTCACATGCTGGTCCAGCATATCCTGGGGAACAGTCACAGTGAAAGAAATCCCAACCACCAACACACTTGCCATGGGCACCACAGGAGGCCATGCCACCACTCTGACATATCTCATCCATAAGGACACAGCCAGGAGCACTGTTCAAGGATTCCGCAGGGTGCTCTAAATCATAAACCTGGAAAAGGTCAAAAAGAAGCATCTCATCAAGTGTCTACAATTAACAGCAGTAAACCCAAGACTGGTCTTAGTAGCTCTACCTTACTATCAACAATGACATTGCGTATGCAGCCGACAAACCCTCTGAAGCGCCTTTGTGAATCACTGTAAGGCAAAGTCTTAACTCCACCCAGCTGCAGGGGCTGATGGCCACTGAAGAGTCTACTCATGCTGAAAGGAAGTTAGAGAACGAAAGAATTAGTGGCATGCAAAAACACAGAAACTTGGCTGATTTCCCCGCCCCTCCACCCCTTTTTCCTTCTTTTGAGTAATTATATTTCCAGTTCTTGTTGGGTTATTTGTTGGGTTTTTTTACCTTTGAGATTCCACAGCCTCTCCAGAGGCTTTGCCGGCCGACTTTTGAGTAATTATATTTCCAGTTCTTGTTGGGTTATTTGTTGGGTTTTTTTACCTTTGAGATTCCACAGCCTCTCCAGAGGCTTCGCAGGCAGACAGATCCATTTGGGAGATCTTCTTAATGACATTGTCATTGTCTCTGACTGAGACATTTACGCAGTGGTCAAGAATCAGCTTTACTTTCTAGAGAAAGGCATTATTTAAAACAATTGCATCCAGAGACAGGCATACATTTTAAGTACACATTTTCTTTCACTTTGCAGAAGGGGCAATAGTAACTAGCAATTACAGTGCAGGAAACTTTATTAAAATAATAAAACACTTCCACATACTAATCTGGAAGATCAATGTACATAGTAACTAAGGAGCCACAAAAAAGAAAGATCTGACTCTACCGTGACCAAGCAAGTCACTGACTTGGTAGTGGGAAGATGGGATTTTCTTGGAATGTTCTGCCACATGAGAATCCAGAGAGACAATCGAACAGAGTCAAAGGTCTGCCAGGTTCCCCAAACCAGTTCCTGACAAGCCCCCCAACTTGTCTGTGTGGGAGAGGAAGGAGGAGCCTAGCAAATGCCTTCACCAGTGTTCTATCAGCAAGATGTTCCCTTTTCACAAACCATATCTATCTCCATCATGCTGCACGTCTAAAGTCACTCGGTGGAGCAGGGTTTCCCATTCAGAGAAATTAAGGATATTTCACTCCATCACTCTAGGAAGAATTTAGCCTCTGGATTATCATAGCTCTGTAGTCTAAGTGATAGGTAGGTTCATTAAACAAAGAAAACAGCAGGGACAGCTTCAAAATTGGATCAGACTTCTCTGGGCCTCACTCTGCCCCACTGCTTCAAGACTAAGGCGACATCTGAGCTGACAAACTTCAATCCCTGTTGTTGCAGACATGATGAAAACCTGATTGATAAAAGAGCTTTACAGGAGGGAGGAAGGATTTGGAAGGAATAACTCGGTACATGAACTAGAGCTTCCACAGGATTGTCCATATTTACACTTGCCTTTCCATCATTTCTAATTTTAATGTTGTGCCAGCGGCGATCTGCAACATTAACTTTTTCTGACAGCTGCAGGAAAAGCTCACCAGAGCTGTGACTCACAGTCAGCGATGGGACACCACCAGAGAGCTCTGCAAAGGAAAGACTCTTATTGGATATGCATTATTCCCACTCAAACTCAGTGGAAATGACTGTTGCAGTTAGATTTTAGTTTGAGTTCTTTAGGCAGCTCAGAAAAAACCCAACTTCTAACACAGTGACACAGGATACAAACTGGGCATACTGGCAAATTGTTCTGTGTTATCCTTGTTCTCCAAAAGTAACTTCCTGAACCTTTTTTTAAAAAAAACCCAAACTCTCAGCTGTAAGTAGAATCTCACCTTCACACAAACACAAAGAACAAATACTCTTTCAGGTGCTAACCTAAAGCGAGGAATTCTTCCTGTTCTCCAGGTTGCCCTTGTGCCACTGGTCCGTGGTACAACAGAAGGCCATCGGCGACTTCAGTAATAAACTCTAAGGAGATGTGGCTCTCAAAGCAAGGCTTAAGAGGAGGGAACCAGGCATAACCGTGGCCTCTGAAGCTGTGTTTTGTCTGCTGGCAGTCTGGTCCGTGGAAATTGGCAGAACATTTGCATCTATTAAAAAAACAAATAAAAGCAAAATCCACCATCCAAGCAGAAGCTGTGAGAGGCTCTTCCCACAGCAAGACTCTCGAGTGTAAACACAGGAGCCCGTGTTTCCTAGGCCATAGCACGGGTTAAGCACTAGCAAAACTCGGGTCAAGAAACATTCCCTATTGACTTCTTTGTACAAACACAATTTAGCTTTAGTTCTAAACGATAATGTCTACGCAAGAATATTCTGTGAATAAACGACAAAGCTGTTGTAATATACAAAGCACAAGAAAAACTCTCATCTCTTCAGCTAAAAAAACCCACCTGCTTTTCACAAGGCTTACTTCTCAGCTTGTTTAAAGGCTTTATAATGTTGGCAGGGAAAGCAAAGGAACCACAGAATCATAGAATACTAGGCTGGAAGGGGCCTCAAGGATCATCTGGTTCAACCTTTTTTTTGGGAAAAGCACAGTCTAGACAAGGTGGCTCAGCACCCTGTCCAGCTGAATCTTAAAAGTGTCCCCAAGTGTTGGGGAATCCACCACTTCCCTGGGGAGATTATTCCAACAGCTGATTGTTCTTTGTGAAAAATTTTCCTCGTGTCCAACTGGAATCACCCCAGAAAGGGTGTGACCTTTCTGTCGCACCCAGAAAAAGTACAAAGAGGTTTGACAGTCGTAGATCTTGACATCTTCCTTCTTCTGGTTTATTTTCTTTACACTATCAAAAATAGATGTTTGAGGTTCTTTCCTTGAATGCTCTGGGGATTCTGTAGTAAAGAGCAATCACAGCATGACAATAACAAAACCCACAAGAGGGAAACCAAAGGAGCAACAGGGAGGGAGATCAGCCGGGCATTTCTTAGTTTCTGTTTCCCATAGATTGCTAATACCTACTGACGGGTAGGATGCAGAAAAAGGTCACTCACAAAACTATTGAAAATGAAGCAGAAGCAAAGAATCCTCAGAGCTGAGCAAATATTAGGAAGCAGAGCCTACCAAGGGTTTCTGGGCAGCAAAATTTTCCTGGCTGATTACATCTGAGCAGCAATGCCAGACTCAGATCTATACCAAGACTAGGGCTTCTGCAGCTTCTGTCTGAGTCCTGTCACCCCTATCAAGGGTGCTCAGAAGAGGCTGGCCAGTCGTCTCTGCTCTCCTATGTTGGGATGACCATTTTCAAGCAAACATGCTTAAGGCTTGTCTTCCGGAAGGAGACAAGGCTCATACGGAACTAGTTGAGTACCGTTCTTTTCATCTTTATGCTACTTTATCTGTGAGATGTCATTTTTGAGAAAAAATGAGGCGAGAAATGTGGGGAAGAGGTTACTAAGTGACATAAGTGATGTGATTAAAACCTTTAACAGCATTAAGGTAGGCTGCACAAAATAAGAGAATTTTGCAGCATGTCATTAATGAGACCAACGCAGCCTGCAAACTTCCCAAGATTTTCCCAGAGACTACGACAAACCTAAGCACCCACCTGAAAATAGAGGCCTGCTCTCAAGACCTGTGTGTGAAGTATAACAAAACTCAGATCTGCCACATTGAGAAGACACGCAGCGATGCCTCCTCAAGCTTCTAGTCACCCTCCTTGCAGACTGAACTAGAAGCATTTTGTTTGCACATCAAACCAAGCCTTACCAACCTGTAGCCCAACTCGGTATCCATGCATGTGCCGCCATTGAGACAAGGGTTTGTCTGGTATGAGGAGCAGGAGAGATGGGAACTCTCCCGAGCTGCACAGCCACACAGGACATGACTCAGAACTGTCACAGACACCAGTGAAACACTTCCAGCTGTGGTTATTGTTGGCACATGACTCTGTTCATGCTTGCTGATGCATCCGCTGCTATGAGTGCAGTTTGCAGTTACACATTCATCAATGCCAATCTGGGTGATTTTTATATCCAAGATGTTTTCCAGCTGTGGAGAACAATTAGTTGCATTCACTTGACTTTTCCACAGAAAGGAAACTCACAAGTGACAGCAATGAAAAGCCCAAGTCCTATTTTCAAAACCGGTTGCTGTGCCACTTCCTTTCAACATCTACCTCATCCTATCCATTCTGGCATCTCTAAAGGCCAAAGCCTTGGTGTAAGTCATAGCATGAGTAGGCGCTTCGAGGACAAAAGTATCATCATTTTCTCTTAAGGTGAATGGATAAAATTTAATCGCTGTTGGTTCTGATGGATAATTTACATAGCATCTGAGCTGTATTTTTAATTTGGACTTCTGTCCTAAAAATACTGGGAAGGGTGGACAGACATTGGGACTTAAAGAAATACCTCTTCTGGCAAGAGCGAGTTGGTATTGCAGTACTGATTCTGAATGTAACTCTTATTGCAGCCTCTGCGTATGCGTACCCACAGACACATTTCCAACAGAGCCAGTCATGTATCAATACTTCTGCAAGCAGGGCAGGAACTTTACTAAATTGTCACTGCTCATTTCTAACCTGGTTTTCCACTGGAGAGTGGTTATTCTACTAGCTTGCCTTCTTAACTCAGAAAGTTGGAACTTTTGAGTGGTTTGTGATTTTCAGCTACAGAACATTTGTGTGTAGAGGATTGAAAACTGAAACATGAAGACACCATGCAAAAAAGCAACAGCCAAACACATATTCTATACAGAGTTTTACAGGGTTTTCAATAGGAAAAACACGTTCACAGTCCTAAAAGTCCATTGTGTTTGGGTGACTTAGTATGTATTTACAGGCTGCCTTTTAAAACATTCATATTTGAAACTTCTACTGTAAATTCTAAAGGGCTGTTTGACTTTACTGATTAAAACTACCCATTTTTCTCACATATTACCCTCTCAGTCATTCTAAGCACGTGCATTCACTAGGCAATGGATGTTATCTGAATAGAGAAAATGAGAAGATGATGTGGTTTTGTATGTAGTATGGGTACTTACCCATGCTCTGGAGGCTGCTACATTGCCATTAAGTTTTTCTGCTTTGTAATAAGGTGGACCATAAACTGCAAACCAAACATCAACCCCCTGGGTATGACTTGGGCTATTTAATACGCTGAAAATATGAATGTTTTCTGGCTGGACTGATAAAATTTCTGAAAGCAGCTTCTTCATCTGGTAGTATTTACTCTGGTTTTCAGGGGATTGGGATATGAACTCCTCTGGAGTGACATCTGTAACAGAAATTAAAAACCTGACAAACATGTATCTTGCAACATCCTTGTAGAGGAGCACTACAGAATAAATATTAAGGTTGCAGAACATGGACTCAAATGCAAATTGAGAAGTATTTTCATTTTTAGGCTCTGAAATTTTCCATGCTGGCTTTTGCTCAAAGTTTGTGTTCTGAAATTTTTGGATTCTTAGTAATTTCATTTTTTTAAATTCTTTTAAATCAGAGAAGATTTTACTTTTCCACAAGGATTGAAAAAAATTAGTGAATTTCAGGCAGACACTTGTTCAAATAAAGTTTTTTTCTGAAACATAAATTTGTTAAAAAGTAGGTGTAGAAATCTTTCATCTTTGTTGTCTTCATCAGACAAGCATTTCTTGCTGCCTTTTTTCTCCATAGTTGCTCCTTCACTCAGTATCACAAAGGACCACACAAAGAAACATGCATTTTCAAAACCCTTACCTAGAAAACTATTAACTCTTGTCCTGTGTCTAAGAGCGTCAGAATTCTAAGCAACACAGCAGTAACATTAAAGACGTAGATTTCAGTGTTATGATCTTAACATACTTCACCACTTTGCTTACCTTTTATTCGTACGGAGCCAGCATTTTGGAAGGCATCATCTTTGATTTCCTTCACTACGACCTTTACGGTTGAGACGACGTCTGGCCAGACTCCGTCAATGACTCTAACTTTTATGTTGTATGTTCCCGGTGGGGTTCCTTCTTTAATGGTCAGTAAACCTGAGTTATCATCAAGGATAAAGTACCTGTAATAAGAGTTAAGCCAAGGTACAAGCTATGAGACATTCAAAAGCTAAGTAGTAATTATCATCACTGATGGTTTTTCTGATCCACTCTATGTTGGGAAGCTGTCAAAGAAAGTAGATGTGTTCTGTCACAAAGGGACAGAACAGATCTTTTTTCATATTGCCTTCTCTTGGCTCCTAATGACTCTTCACCAGTGTATCAAGAAGGTTTCTTCCTGCTTCTACACCATATTAACTGTGTAGGAAGACTGAGGCTACTATAGCCATAACTTTGGAAACAGTTACTCTAGATGCATTAATTGAGAGTGACACTTCTGTCAAAACCCTTGAATGGCACATATACATCTCAACCCCAGTCACAATTCAGACACTTTAGTGTGAATAAATCTAATACAAATAAGGTCTTAGAAGCAGTGGTGACATGGAAGCTCCAAGTGTCCAGGAGCTTGGATGAAGAAGGACGGAAGTTAGTGGGTATTTTTCCTGTAGCGGCTCATGATACTGATTATGGGTATGACCATAAACAGGAATTTAGAATGGTGTTCTAGCCCATCAGGCAATGGGAAGCGGACTGACTTGGCATGCAGCACTATTTACTGCAGCCTCACGCTCAGAAGGGCTTTTGGAGAGCTACACACAAGTGTCTAACCAACAAAATGCTTTTGCACACTGTTGTTTTTTTTTAAAAAAAAGCAGTTTAAATGTTTTTTATGGTTTTGTGTATGGGTTTTTCATACATTTCACCCAACTCCCAATTTTCTCTCCAAATACCTTGATGTTTTCCCTTCAAATTGGTAGATTTTGTGATCCCAGTCATCATCATCAGGGGCACGGACCTGGCCCAGTACAGTCGCGGGGAGGATACCTAAAACAACATAGCATTTAAGTGGCACAGTTGGACCCCTCACATGCACACAAATAGGTCAGCCATTCAAGTTTCACTGGTTTGTCTTAAGTCTAAGGCCTCTACAAAAATAGTTGTGATAGTTTCCAAGAGAAGATGTGCACCAGTTTGCAAATACAACACGGTGTCCTTCCTACCAGGTGTTTGCTGTATGACTACATAGATTTAATTCAACGGGTGGCTGCAAAGAAGAGCAATGAAAAGGAAAAAAGAAAAGCCACCTCTGAGGAAAGATGTAAGAGATATTCAGAATTACTCATTTTCACTATTTTGGCTGCAGCATCCAACCAGCTTACAGAGTGGTTTAGACAGAGATTGGGGATTGGCCGAAAAACAACCAAAAGGATGACTGTGTTATAAAGGGCAAAAATCAACAGTCACTTGGATGAAATTACAGCAAGATAGAGAGGATGTCCAAAACACAGTAACCAGGCTCGTTTTGAGTAGATGGTGAGACTTTGGGGTGAGACGCAAACCCACGTGTATTCTGCTGGTTTTGCATCCTCTCAGCAAGGCTCACAAATTAGTATTTTTTTGTTTTATGGAAGTTATTTCTGAAGGAAAGGTCCACAGGTATCTGAATTCATAGATCTACTGCATAAAGAATCAGGGGTACACAAAGAAGAGGAAAACATGTGGGTCCTCACCTTGCGAAAGGAAACAGTACAAACCCTGACAACTGAGGGACTGCTTGAAAAACGAGGGAAAACTGTACCTCTCCTGCAACTCTGGCAAGATTCATTGGACATTTTTCGGGAGACAGTATACAGGATGACCTGGGGTTTGACTCCCACTTATATGAATGTAACATACAACATGACTGTGGACTTCTTATTCTGTCTCTCCTTAATAATTTAAATAACTAAAGATCTGAAGACTTGAATAGTCCCTTCCAGAAATTAACAGCACAGATGAGTTTAACCTCTAAGGAAGCAACTAAAAGGGAATTCAGGATTAACGAGAAGATACGGGCTACAAGCAGTTTCTCAGCAAATAGCAACCAGACCTGTTTTCAACTTTACAATAAGCTGAACTTGAGAGCGAGCATACAACAGATAGAACAACGTTTCGGTACAAATAAATGTCAACAGCACTACACAAAAGTAGTTTCTAGAGTGCCAACAATAGACAATCTGTGTACTGTGCTATCAAATCACAGGATATACAGCAGAGCAGAAGAGGAAGGAATGTCCCGGGCCCATTTGTACGCAAGCATCCCAAAATCTTTTTACCTGTGTGGTTTATTTTGCCACCATTGGGCTTATTACCTGGCCACAACAGATCACAAGAGAATTGCTAGCTAATTGCCAAAGCAAGAAGGGAAAGGTGTCTTCTCTCAAATTGCCTGCAGCCAACATTCACAGAAATTTCTCCCACAACAGCATTTGTTAGCTGAAGGCTTATATAAATGACTCAAAGTTTACACATGAGTTCAGCTTAAGTGTATTCATCAAAAAACTTAATTTAGTCTGGAGGAGGAGAAAGAACATTCTCAGCGTTCAGACTCATCTCTTCACAGCAACATTACAAATTATGTTAATTTCTTTTCTCCCTGAAATGTTAATGCTGCTGGAAAAGTGCATCTGAAAACAAGAAACTCAAGTTTGATAGAAACAAGCATAGAATAGCAGCAAGCTATGCTCTTCCTTCAAGGGTGGCTCAGTTTCTTCCATAAACCAAGTGGCCCAGAGCCCTGCGTGCCACACACCTACTGCTCTCTGGTGGTGCTTAAGCAAACTTCAGGAGGTCCTCTACTAAGATCTTATGTGGAACAGGACAGAGTCCTCCTGTGAATCTCACAGCTGCTCCTTTGACTGCCACACTTGGAAGCAAGCAAGCATCAGGGAGTGATTTACCATCAAAACTGTAAATAAGACATTCCATGTAGCCAGCAGAATGCGGGTGGTCATTTTGGTCCCCAATATTCACAGTCAGCATGTTGGTGGAGCTCATTGGTGGGATCCCACTATCTGTAATCAGGATGGGCAGGTAGAACGCCTTGTGCACTTCCCTGTCAAAGGTACGCAGCGCGGTGAGCAAGGCACTTCCATTGTGGAAATCCTGCAAACTGAAGTGAGTCAGACTATCAAAATCACTGAGAAGGTGAAAGGAGAAAGGTGCGCCGTTAGCAGCAGTGTCTCGGTCCTTAGCGTACAGCAGTGTAGAGGTCTCATTCATTTTGACAACTTGTGGAGAAGCTGTGTTTTCCCAGATCACTGGGTTATAATGAGCCTCAAATTCTGGCCCGTTGTCATTTACGTCCTGCAGAGTCACTAAAACAGTGGCACTGCCAGTCAGAGCGGGCTGCCCCATATCAGTGGCAATGACAATGAGTTGGTACTGTGTCACTGTCTCATAATCCAACAACCCTGCAACCATCACCCACCCATCACTAGCCACAGAGAACTGGCCACCTGGGTCAGACTTGTTCA
>NW_010429531.1:21988-26818 GCF_000710305.1 Buceros rhinoceros silvestris
CAGAATCCAAGTCAACAGCAGAAACCTGAACAACTTTGGTGCCAACTGGCACGTCTTCCCCTAGTGCAGCAACTTCATAGAACTGGGGGTAGAAGACAGGAGCATGGTCATTGGAGTCCTCCACATAGATCACACAATGAGCGATACTGAAGAAATCCATGTCCTCTGCTTTCACAGTCAAATTGAACACCCTCTCATGGGGCTTCTCAAAGTCAATCCGCTTTCGTAGCCGGATAAACCCACGGTTATTGACTTCATCTGTCTCTATGGAGAACTTGTGGTCATTGTCCCCATTAAGGATGCTGAACGTCACCATAGCATTTTCTCCCTCATCTCTGTCCACAGCAGACACCACTGCCACCTCAGTGTTAATACTTGCATTCTCGGAGACAAATGCTGTGTAGAGACTTTGCAGAAAGACTGGAGCGTGATCGTTTACATCAGTCACCAAAATAGTGGCAGTGCCTGTCCCAGTGAGCCCTCCTCCATCTCTGGCCTCAACCACTAATACGTACTTGTCTTCTTTCTCCCGATCCAGGGACCCTAGCATTGTATAAATGGTGCCACTAACTGAGTCAATTGAGAACAAGTTCAGATTAATTTCATTCTGGACATTCTGAATGATGCTGTATCTTAGCTCAGCATTCATACCAGCCTTTGGGTCATCGAGGTCCACTGCTGTCATGTCCATGACAGGAGTATCTGCTGGAGAATCCTCAGGGACGTGGCCTATGAAACAACCATCCAACACACAGAGGAAAAGGGGTGCATTGTCGTTCACATCCCTCACTTCTATGATCACATCTGCAAAGCCAGTCAGTCCCTCTCCGCTCTCATCTGTTGCAAGAACAAGAAAGCGCCACGTTGATTGCTTCTCACGGTCTAACCTTTTATTTGCGTTGATCTCGCCTGTGTTCTCATTGATGCTGAATTCACTACTGGCCCCCTGTCCATGCAGGGAATAGTTAATGGCATTTTGATCAGCCGCTTGGTCAGGGTCTGTTGCAGAAACCTGGAATGAGCCACAGCAGGTAAGTGTAAAAGAAAAGGGAAAATCACTGTTCTTTTATTGATGGCAGGTGGCATTGTGCAGGCTAAATGAAGAGCATGCGTTTTAACAGCAAACAGCTCTTGGTTTGAGTCATTCAGGTCAAGCACTCTTTCAAAAACCAAAATGATCATGTTTAGACAAACTAATATATTCTACTTCCTAGTATATTTTGGAAAGAGGAAATAACTGCAGGAAGAACTAAGTGGAAGTAATAAGATATCTGCTGAGCAAATGTTTCTTGTTAAACTGGAATGCAAAGGCAAGGAGGGACTGTTTCTCTTTGAGTGAACAGAAGGCTGCAAAACCAGGGTAGCCATACATCCAAGCTGAATATCAGCGCAGGCCAGAGAGAACTCACGGCTTCTGATCTGCAGCCAAGGATTGTTTGGGAGACTGCTAGTTGGGCCAACCAAGCATTCCTTGTGCCAGGGACTGCTCTAACTACAAAACAATGAAGGTGATCGAGTTCCAGAGTCAAAGAATGGTAATATCTATTTGGTAGTATAAATGTAGCTAAAGAGTCCATGACTTAAATGCATGAGGTACATGTGCCAACCACAATCTGTTTATACAGTTACTCAAAATATGCTAACTGTAAAGGAAAACTTTTCCTGTAAAGGAAAACCATCACATTTTTCAACATTTAGAATCACAGAATCATTTAGGTTGGAGAAGACCCTTGAGATCATTGAGTCCAACCGTTATTTACACTGGTCAAGGGACCAAGTCTGCCACACAAATTCAACCAGGCTTTCTTTATGCTCTTCTTTACAAAAAGTTGCTAGTTAAATTCTACCAGGGCTCACCCACCCTAAAGCAACTATTTTTTTGGATTTGTGTGAATGGATGGGATTGAGCTGAACAAAAGGCAGGTTTTGCCCTGCTTTGAGCACACTTCTTTACCTTCAGGACAAGCACAGGCAGATCTGTTAGCTCCTCCAAGACGCTGCCCTGGTACTCGTTCTGAGTGAAGACCGGTGCTTCGTCATTCTTATTGACAACGTTGATGATGATAAGAGTGTGGTTTTCCCATTTTCCATCAGAAGCTACAAGTCGGAGCTCATAACGTTGTTCTTGTTCATAATCCAGAGGCTGAGCAATGAAGACAGTTCCAACCTCAGGTTCCACCTCAAAAACTCCTTTCACATTTCCTGATGTGATCTGATACCTTAGTTTGGCATTTTCACCTACAAGAGAAAGCAAACGGCCACTGCCTGTCCATTCTCTGAATGCTCAATCCAGCTACACACAGTGGACACATATCCAAGAGAAACCTTATTTGCCCAGACTGTTACCTGTGTATGGGAGACAAAATACAGACACAGCCTCAAACAGAATGATCCATGAATGTAATTTGAAGGGTTTGTGTATGGCAGACTGAGGGTTAGGTCTGCATTTATATTTACAAATATAATCTGCAGTTGCGGACAAGCACCTGTTCATGGATAATGAAGGAATTGTGTTCCTCTAATTTATTGTGCATTCATTTGTGAATAATAAAAAGGTAACATACTACTAAAATACTAGAAGCTATTTTTGCTCAATGTTTCCTAAGCCTAACATTTCAAATGCCAATGTTCCTTAACTTTTTTTTTAACCACTGGATGGTGCTAAAATATAACAGAAGTTCTCTGTTTTGAACAAGAGTTCATCTCAGAAGAACATTCCACCTGTACAACAATAGTTGTTTGCTGCAAAATGTTTAGGAACAAAAAAAAATTGTTTGGCAGTTCACGTTTACTTATTTGAAAAGGAAAAAAATACATGACATTGCATTCCAGGATAGAAAGTCATTTCCCAAATTCTACTTTGCTAGGATAAGAACATTCAGCATTTTGAGTTGTAAGTCAACTGTGGGTGAAAAGGCTAGAGCAACACGGCTGGCAAGAAAGTGAAAAGGCTGTGCTCAACATTAGCGCTTGGAAGAGCTTGGTTGCTTTTGCTGCATGAGTTTGAGCTTCACTTGCTAGTCACTTTTGCCAAATTCTCTCAAGTGCAGCTGCTGGTTTTAAATGGCCTCTTTACTTCTCCATCATGGGCACTAAAAGGCACAGGCATTACTGCGCTGCCACCAAAAGCAATAGTCCACTCCCATCTGCTCCCAGCAATACATTCCTCTTGTGCTCGTTTGCACGTTGTCACCAACGCATCTGCTCCCCTTCTTCGTTTCAATGTGTTTGTTTTTCTCCAGCAAGCTGAGCTGATCCAACTCATGAAAGGAGCGAAAAAGCCATAGCAGAAGCAAAGACAGGAACTGACTGGTGGTGCATACTGTTGGACTGGCTCAGTCCTACACTGGTCTCACCACACCGTAGGAGCAGTTTAACAGCTTCAGAGGTGATGTAAGTGTGAGCCCAAAAAGGTCTGGCTTTCCTTTTTTTCCTACCTTCCTCCTGCCTTCATTTTTGGCCGTGTCATCCTACATTTTCCACTGTTTGTCAGATTCTTCCACAAGCATATTCAACCCACTAACTCACCAAAAAGTACACAGGTTTGTTTTTATTGCAACAGTAATATGTAAAACTGACTCCTAGGGAGAGCTGGAAAGCACAGAAGTCAGCACGAAGCAAGTACATGCTCAGGAGTGAGGTTTTACGTTACCTCTTGTGAAGTCAGAGCAGGGTGTGACTCCAAGTGACTTTATCCTGCACCAAAAAGAATGCTAGGTAGCTTAACCTTTGCACTGCAAACCTTAACACCTAATAGAAGAAAATTCTCCCATGTGCCCTGGACTGCTCTCCTCACTTTTACAAATGCTTGAAATGCCTAATCATTTCCTGCATGCAGATTTGCTTGTCCATGAAAGAAGAAGCCCTACACACAACACACAGTAATCCTAAGAGGACTTAGAAAGACATGCAGGGTCCACTCACCCTCATCTCTGTCATCTGCTGTTGCTGTCACAACAGGACTTCCAACATCCCTGTCCTCATCTATGCTGACCTCATATACTGATCGAGGAAATGCTGGAGCATTGTCATTCACATCACTGACAAAAATCCTTACGTAGGCTGTGTCTAAGAAGGACATGCAAGAGGAACATTAGACTAGAAATGGCAGAGGTGGAATACCTCGTTGTATTCCAGGCAGCTTAGATAGCCCCCAAGTTCAGAGAAGGTAAGGAACCCAATCTGTGATAACTTTTACCCAATAGATAATTCCTTATTAGTTTTACCTGTATTGGGCTGCCCATGAACACCAGGTCTAGCAGATTCTGAAGAGTCCTGAGACTGAACTTCAAGCAAGTATGAGGCTCTTTTCTCTCTGTCAAAAGCTGCACGGGTGGAAATGATTCCTGTCTTGGGCTCAATGGTGAAGAATTGGTAATCCTCACTAGCATCTTTCAATATTAAGTAGTGAACCTTAAAAGGAAACAGTTGAGAGAGGTTGTATTTTCCACTTTCATTCGTGTGCCCAAGTGCTGTGACCTCCCCCTTCACCAGCAGCCTTCTGGGTCTGTCTTCAAAGTAGCAACACTCTGAGGAAAGACAGTTCATCTGGACATAATTTTTCTAAGTCTTTTGTCCATTTTGATATATAAACCCAGAATTCTCAAACAGAAGAACATCTATACCAGTGATACCAAGGTCTATCAAGCCCAGTATCTAATCTCCAACATTGTCCAGTAGGAGCACTTAAGAAAGATCATGAATAAGAGAAGGAGAGAGAATGTACGGAATGACATCTTCCCTGAAGTCTCCCCAGCTTCTAGCAATCCACTATGCTTCTGATCTTAAAAAAAAAGGAGGGGGACTAACTATGAGTTTGGGTCCTGTTCA
>NW_010429531.1:26903-41277 GCF_000710305.1 Buceros rhinoceros silvestris
CAGCAGGACTGAACAAATGAGAACCTACACTGATGAAAGTTATCCACATTTTCCCCTTTAACAAAGGTTTGGCTTCCTCTTCTGAAAAAAACCACTTCCACCTCTGCCCCCAAGTCATGCCCAGAGCACCACCAGGCAGTTCTACCACACAGATTGCCCTTCTGCAGTTGCAAAATGACAGTTGCAGAACAGCAGACCTCTACTAGCCAAAGTTCCCTCCCAGAAAAGCTAGTAGGATTTTCGGAAAAGGCTTAGGAAGATGCACAGAAAATGAAGAGTTTCCTTCACAACACTGCTTTTTCCTAGGGTTGGGTCATTATGACAATGACGGTTAGATGTTAGTTTGACCAACCATTTGACCAATGATGGTGAAATGAAATGTTGTTTAATTGACCTTATTTAAATGACTGTGTTTAACTGACCATAATCACTGCTGGTCAATTAAATAATGAGCTGAAGAGGCAAGAGCTTGTAAACATATTCTGCAGCCACCTCCGCTTGTCTTGTTGTGGGAGCAACCCTGAGAATCATGCAGCAGTGCTTCATCACGGTTGCTGGGTCAGGATGAGCTGCTATGAACAGCATCTTCTCTGCCTGTATCCCATATTATGCAACATGAGGCATAGGCTTGACAAATTTACAAACACTTGTAAGAATTGTTTGTGGCTCATTACTCTGTCATCTGCTGTCTCTCTGTGCACTCTCACTAATTACAATAGTAAAACTTGCTTATTGGGAGGAAAAATAATTGGATGTAGGGTCAAACCTCTCCATGTAGGCCAGAATCCAAGTCCGTAGCTACCACCTGAACCACAGAAGTGCCAACATCAGCTCCTTCTGGCACAGACACCTCATAATTAGAAGACATGAAGAATGGAACGTTATCATTGACATCTGCAAAAGGAGGTGATGGAGACTGTAGTAAGAAAACGTTCAAAGACTTTTTTTTAATCATCTTTTTTTCCCCCCACAGTTGTCATTTTGCTTGGAGAAAGAACTCACAATGTTCATAGTACAAAGCTATTCTGCTTTGGGTCTTCCCCATTCATGGCAGCTGTCAGGAGGCATTTTATAGACATTGAGCAGTTTCTGGGAGACAGTGGCCTAATCCCAGCTAAGACACTAGCTAATGATTTGACCAGTGATCTTCTTGTACTATCTTCACAAATGCCAGGACCAGGAGGCCCTTCATCTGCTGTTTGTAAAAAGCTGGTTATCTACAGCAGTAGTTAATTTCAGAATTTTATTAAGGGCTGATAAACATACAATGGAAATTAAAACTGTGTCTGTAGAGTTGACAAAGAACATATGTAAAACCATCTTTCCCGGCCTTTGCAGGGCAGTTTAGCCAGAGTTCTGTGAGGCTGTTGGATCTAATGATTATTTAGGATGCAGCTGCACATTAGCATCCCCTCATCTAATTACTGGCCAATGTCCAAAGGCAGCCTGCTGATCTTCCCACTCTTTTCATACTGCTCTAAGCCATGGGATCCCCCTTCCTATTAGCTGGATCATGTGGCCCCGTGTTGACCATGCTCATTTCTGGAGAGAAGCAAGCAAACTGTGCTCTGACATGCTCTGCAGCTGTGTAATTACCAGATCCAACTCAAGGGATGTGGTGAGATTGTGCAGGTGAAGGAAAGCAAAGGCTGCCCTGGTAGCAGCCTTCTGCAGTCAGGTCAGATTAGGCACAAGGCAAAGCCACCCTGAGCTTACAGCAGTGCTGGTCTTGCTTGTCTTCCTCACCTGACCCCTGTAAAGACCTAAACTGGAAAAGACATGTCTTGTGTTTTGAAGGGCCAGTTTCTGACACATTTTCTCCCTAAAACTGCTGTGTAGTACCAGGCGAGCACAAGGAACACGCAGGAGAATTACAGCAGCACTCGAGCAGACTCGAATCCATTTAAACTGCCTGCTCAACCCATGACAAATCAATCCAGGTTCCTCTTTGTCTGCACAACAACTAAACTCAGAAATGCTGCAGAGCTCCCTACACCTTTTTGCACTTTTCATGGTTTAACAGCCACATTTTGAGAAATTCGTTTTCTGATGTTGTGGCACAGTGCCAAAACAGGTGAGCTGTAAAGACGGTTCCTTGGATCCATCTGTCTTTATGAAGAGCAGGCAAAATTCTTAATAGCTCATTTCGTAAACTCTTAAGCACACATTCAGTTTTACTACAGGCACATGACTCTCTTGATTCTGACACACAACTAGTTGCAGGATCAATGTCTTAAATTACTTCTTTGATTTTTAAATTGTTGGTGTGGATTCCTGTAAATTCCCATTTTCTTTCTTTCTGACATGCATAATCATCTGTGAAAATACCTTTTCTAACAGGCTTTTTTCTTTTTCTTATTTTATAGAGGAGAATACATCTTGTTAGAGGTAAGTTTCAGCAAACTGATTGAGCGAGATAAGGAAAATGAGATGCTATAAAAGACTTCCTTTTCTTTGTGCTTGTGCATAAATAAAGGACAAGTCTGCATATGAAACTTCCTGGTGGTTATTTCTCTCTTAAAGTTGTTTAACTGGATTTTTTCTCCCATTAATGCATAGACATGTGTGTAAAACTTTTTTCATATGAAATACTAAGTTATTGAAAAAGGATTTTTGCTTGTGAGCAAAACGAAGTTTCTCCCAAATTCCACACTATAGAGGAAATCTTTCGGGACTGGGTCCATAATCTACCGTGAGGCTCAAACCCTGAGTTGAAGCACTCTTGCTCTACAAACCCGAAGAGTTTTTGCATTGGTGGATGGTAAAAGAAAGACAGGACAATGCTGTGATAAAAAGAAGAAGGGAAGTTGGATTCCCATTCCAATTACCACTTAAGACTCTCTTTTCATGGTGGTGAGCAAGACAAATGTTTTTCCTGGAGACTTCACTTATTCATGTTTTGATGTAAATGTCTACATACCAAAAGCAACTCCACTAATGCTTCAAAAAGCTGTGATTAAAATCAGATTTAAAGTTTTATGTTCAGCCTTATCAAAGATCCCACTATAAGGAAGGCTGGATAAATTTTTTTAAATTGCACCTATTGTAAGGACCCTTGTATTTTCATTTATAGAGTTTTAATCTCAGCGTTCAATAAAAAATTCTGAATGTAACAACACCTAAACAGATGTCAAACACGAACCCAGCCTATCTGGGCTGTTTCTCTTTCCATAGCACAGGATATTTCCTGTGCTATTTCCAGTAATACTTGTTTCCCTTCAATAGCTCAGGGCCATATGCTAGATTTCTCCTCCTATCACAAAAAAATCTTTCTAATTACATTTATAAAGGCAGATGTTAGTGTTGTGTGAACATTCAGGCAGCCCAATTTCACTCTCAGATTTCCACATTTGACAGTTACATTTAGAAATTGTCTCAAATAGACCTCTTCAATGACTGCATGACTTCCTTTTACAGTATAGAAACATACAAAGCATGCTCACGTGGCTTGGCATTTCATGGATGTTACCTTAATTTGTGGTGTTATGCTAAAAATAGCAAGATTATTGTTCTGAACGAGATGTTCTAACAGCAGCAAAGCTTACCTGTTATGTTCACGTAAACAGTGGTAAAGGAAGCTAAGGGAGTCATCGCTACATTTTGTGCCCGGACTCTCAGGGCGAAAAACTTTGTTGTTTCAAAGTCAAGTGGTTCAGCGACTAGAATAGAAGCAGATCCATCAGCTCTGTTTGGCTTCAGATAGAAACGAACTGGCATGTTAGTCTCTGGAACTTGACCCTCCTCCAGGTTATACGTAACCCTGGGATCACCAAGAGGGGATGTGGCTTTGATGGTCTGAAGAAGAAAAGAGCCACCACATATGTTCATGAAGTACAGGGTTGTGAGTGATAAACGTTCAGTTTCATGGCAAGAACGTACATGCATGTATGTTCTCCAAGAATATACATGCCCCTATGACTTGGATAACAGACAAGAGAGAAACAGTTTACAGAGCTGAGTTTCATTTTACAACATTTAGATTTGATGCAGGTCTTTAATCAACAGTCAATTTTCATGCCTGTTAATGTGCCAGGCAAGAGCTGCCTCACTTGCTAAAGGAAACCCCTCCTGTCCCCCCCTCCTTCCAAAACAAAGGCAATCCAAAGGAGACCATTTCTCCATGGAATTGTACATTTTACCAGGGAAGATACCGACAAAACCTAAGATGTTTGCAAGTGCTTGGATACTACATGCAGGAGGAGGAAGGCAGGAATTATTTGGCAATTTACAGAAGAGACTATCCTCAAAGAATAGGTCTGTATAGGTTAAAAGGGATTTGTTTGGGTTAGAAGAGCCCAAAATAAACTATAGCTGTTCCATGCTGTAGTGCTAAACTGAGAAAAGCTGTAGGAAAGATACATGCAGGCAGCATGGTCCACTGCGTATGGAGGAGCAAGGAGCCAGCCCTTGGTAGGAATACTCAAGGGTTTCCCACGCAGGCAGGGCCTGAGTCTTACTTCTCATTCAAAGCCCCTTTCTGCCTGCAAAAGCACACCCTGAGGGCTGTTGGTGTAAGTCACTGGGAAAACCGATGGCAGCTGAAACAGCAGCCTATTCAGCAACAGGTTCTCCTGACAAACACTAACAGGGTGCACAGCTGAGAAGGCTGGTCAGGAAAGAGCACAGCGTGGTCAGGTTGCAGAGTGGGCATCCGTGAACTCTTAGCATGGAGACAGAGCACCACAGAAAATATTGTTGAAATGAGAAGAGGGAAGGAAGCAAATGCACTTTTAACATACCACTATCTTTGTGTCATGGATGGTGTTTTCAGGGATGGCTACCCAGTAGCTGCTCTTCTCCCACTGGGGCGGCTGGCTGAGCGCATTAGTGACAATTACTGTCAGTTCCACAGTGCTGCTTCTGTTCCCTCCATCTGTTGCTACGATATAGCGACTAATGCATGATGCCTATGGAATGAAGAAGATCGAGGACAATTAACCCTCTGCAATGCTTTTGAGGGGTTGGAGGTTGCTCTGTTGCAACCAGAGAGTTGTGTTACCTGGGGTAGCAGATGGTTCACATACACCCAACCAGTGCTGGGGTTGATCTGGAAGTATTCTGGTTGGTGCTCTAACATTGAGTATGTGACAGCAGCATTTACACCTTGGTCACCATCATGAGCCGCAACTCGGAGGAAACTCATCCCCACTGGAGTGTCTTCACTGAGGAAGTCTTTGAAAAGACAAAGCTACTGTCAGCAGGTCTTGCTCTGATTTACCAGGCTGTGTGTAATAGAAATACTCCTGTAAAAAACATAAATCTCTTCATGCAAGATTAAAGGTTTCTGTAATGAGGCAGGTTATAAGGTATCATCACTAACAGAGTGCCTGCAGTCCTCTTTTAGCTTCCCCCTCCCTCACCCCTGTCATGCTGGATTGTTAAGCGAGCTGCTGAGGAAGCAGGTCTGCTGCCTGTCGCTGCCAGCAATTGTGCCGCTCACAGCAGCGCTGGCAAACCCTGCCCACCTGCCCTCTGTTTCAGATCACAGCACAAGCTGCTGGACTCCGCTGCTGATAAAAGCGGCTGCCATCAAAAGGAACTTCATGTGGATTGAGTTAATCCTGAATGCGAGTGGTGGCTGCAGCACCACCAGCAGAAGGCAGCAGATAATCGCAAAGCACAGAGACTCAGGTCACAGTGAAGATCCCCCTAGTGTTTTGGAGAAGCTGCCCAGGGCAAGGATGAAATGAGAATTTTATACGCACCCCTTTCCTTAGGTCTCACTCCCTGTTCCCAGCAATCAGCTGTCTTTGTGCCTGCAGTCCTAGACAGACCAATCCTTCCAACCTGCTTTTATAATTATCATCTAAAAATCTGGTAGCAGAGTCACACAGCTGAAGTATTCATTGCACAGAAAAGTAAATCATTTTGTCTTCCTAAAGGCTGATTCCTGGCAGTGACACCAACAAAATGATGGGACATCACGAGCAGTCATTTCCTACTCCTCCTCCTCTCTGCGAGGCACAATTTTATATAGAACTATCACATCCCTGCCAGCTGCCTCTCTTCCACATCTCAGTCTTCAGATTGCTCTGATCTGATTTTGGTCCTGTCCTTCCCTCCATCCTCAGCCATCCAGCCCCACTTCCTCCTGTAGGCAGCAATGGGTGCTTGCCTGATCAGGTTTCTGAGCCGTTTCCATGCACGAAGGCTCCATCAGTTCAGCGTTCTGAACCAGCCTGGGCAGTGGGAAGGCTGTCACGGTCAGGTTTAGACAACCCAGTCAGCCTAGTTAATCATTTCTTGTTCTGAAACTGTTTGGATCTTTGATCTCCCTTGTATGTGTTTCCATTAGCATTTTTGAGGTGGGACAATCAGATTTGCACACTGTTTATAAAGTGGGGTCATCATGTTTTCTCTTCTGCTTTTTCTTCCTTAGTATTTACAGTCTGTGGCAGTGGGGCAGTAAAACCTTAAACCACCACCATCACTGCTTGCTCCATGAACACAAATTTGAGCTTTAATTAGCTTCCTTTGTCCTGCATGATATTTAGTTGACCCTGGTATGTTAGAAACAGCCAAAGCTGCTCTCTGAAGAGGTTTACTGACCTAAAACAGATTAATGAAAATTTAATTTATTGCTACGAGACATTGTAAAATATCCCTTTTTGTGCTTAAATTGATGCCTTTATAGTCAAATCCTGCTAAACCACATTTTAAGAAAAAATACAAAATTACTTGGAAGGGCCGTACTCTCTCATTTCATGTACTTCTGCTTGCTGCTGGTGTAACTCTAACACTTAAACCATCCCTACCGCACAGAGTTAAGCATTTCTTTAACATTTGTTTTGCAGGCAGCTGATAAGATGCATGGCTTAAATCAGGGATTTGACCAACATCCTAATGCAGAGGAATAAAGAACCAGCAATTTACAGGAAGAATAGAAGCAAGAATAGAAGCCTATTACTAATGGCTTTTGATCTTGTTAGAGAAGAAGCTATTTTTAATTCTGTGACGTGCAAGCATTGATTACTCATGTAGACATGCTGGAAAAGTGCTATGCATAAAGTGACCTCATTGTCTGCCACTTCCCCATCCCAAAGGACCGCCTTTCCTTCAGGACTTTTGCTGGCTCTCTGTGTTCAGGAAAAAAAAAGAAAATTCTTCCATTCCTCAGAAGTGCTTAGGTCACCATAGTTACCAAATGCAACCCCTCAGCTTCACTACTTTTGAAAAAAATAATGCCAGGCAGTTTCACCTGAAGGACATGACTGAAGGTAGAAAAGATCATCTTCGCACAAGCATTACCTTTACTTCAAGGAGTTCTCTGCTCTGTCCAAAAACATTTCTCTCCAGTGATATCACTCCCACCTGACTTCTCAGTGCTGCTTTGGCCACGTTTGCAGAAACCACTGGTAGGAGTGCAGAAATGGCTGTTCCCAATCTGCACATTTTAACTAATTTGGTACTTGGAGCTAGTCACTATAAGATACTCTGAAAGGTGCAATGCCATTTTCTTTCTGTCCTTGTGCATAACTCTGAAGTGTGGATGTATATTTAGACTATTTCCTAGCAGGTCAATGCTCCTCTTTGTTCAAACCCTGTGGTGCAATCATCCAGCCTCTTTTTGAATCCTGCTAAAATCCTGGCCTCTGTGATACTGAAGACAACATATATGCCATTTTCAGTTTAATAAGACATTGGTCACTGCTTTGCCCTGAATGACATTTCTATGGAATTGGCAAAACATCTCCAAAACGGAGTCATTGTCACATGCATCATCAACCATTTATTGCCATTTCAAGGCAATTATGCAAGGAAGGGCCTGTTCTAGTCCAGCATCTACGGAGTATGCTCATCACTTGTGGGTGACATCAAATGAAGAGAGCCCAAGTGTACTGAAGTGCAGGATTTTACTAGAGAAGCATCAAGCAAAATTAAATGGACGACTGGTGAAAAGCAAGTCCTGTGGGGATGAAAAAGGGAATGGCACCAGGGCAAATGGGAAAAGCTAGCTCAGCAGCAGAGTTACAGGAGGCACTGGGGCTCCTAACTGAACACAGGCTAGAGCCAAGGATTTGGGGCTGTTTGACACGAGATAAATTCCACTCCAGCCTACTTGAACAGAGGTGCTGTATTGAAGAGACACAGATGACAACAGCTTTTGTAGTCACGGTTGATGAATTCCCAGCTAGGATGTCATGTTTTGTTTTAGGACATAGAATAAAAATGTGGGCAGTGGGCAGGGAAAAGCCACAAAGGGAAGGGATTGTATCTGCCTCATCTATAGGAGTGAAGTCAAGAGTATTGCAATGAATAAAGAGGGCAGCGATCAACTCTTGACTATTTCCACCAATGATGAATTAAGTGGTAACTAGCTTAGTTGGGCAGCAAAGGAAGACTGGTCACCTAAAAACGGACCACCGTTATAAGGAACTACTGAACAGGTTCATGTTGTGGTACTGGAACAGGTAGTTAAGAAACACTCACACTGGTAGCGACTGTTCTCAAACTTGGGATGGTTGTCATTGACATCAGCAATAAGGATGGTGATCTGACACACACCAATCAGCGGTTCCTGTGCCTGGTCAGTAGCAGTAACAGACAGTGTATATTCCCTCTGCTTCTCCCGGTCAAAACTCTGTGTGGTCGTGATAACTCCTGGGAACACAGACATCTCCTGTTTTCCACGTCATGTCTCTCACACAAGAGGAAGCTCTGACCACAAGCAGCACAGCCATCAACCTTAATCCACACCAGCCTTGCAATACACATCTTGGACAAGACCAACTCCAATTCACCTGTCACTGCTCACATGCCACAGACTGCCAGGGTTCAACAGATCTCTCCTGCTGCCCTGGAAAGGAGCTCCAGTCTGAATACCTTGTTATCTCTCTCCTCATGGAGCACAGAAGGTCTTTCTCCTCCTCACTGAGAGGCATCCCTTAGGTTTACTCCAGTGATAGTCCAAGTAACTGAATATTTCAAAGACAACTTATTATTATTACTCTGTGGAAGAGTCACATCTCAGAAGGCACAAGTGATGTGACCAAAGTAATCTCTACTACAGCAGCTGAAGGCTGCTTTGTTGAACAAATTGAAATAGGGTAGAATCACACAGCTCAGTTAATAAACAATTATTAATGAACAATTTTCTCCCAGTATACAGCTTTTCTTCTCCACTGACCAGGCCTCTCCCTGTCTCAGTTCTTTTCCTCTGTTTAAACTGGCCTTCTGGAGGCCACTTCCAGACTTATGTCCTTACTATGCTAGGGACCAGGATTCTGCTGCTCTGTCCTTGGTCCTTCCAGTCTCCGGTGCAGTCATGAACATGCAAATACCACAACTTACTGTTTTGACTATAGAAACATCAACAACTTTGATACCTCCTTCACTTGAAATGCACCAAGACTGTCTGTCACTGACCTGCTCTGGTATGAGGGTTTTGCCTCTATATGCACTGTACTGGGCTTCCTATTTGTGCATGAGACAAGAAATAAACCATGGTCACACTGAAGGGAAGAACAAACTCAAGCTGTTAAAGTTACACCTTTTGCTCTGCATTTTTATAGCTACACTTGATCCAGCAGGATGATAACTGATACAGAATAGCTTTTTAACTTCCTATTTAACTGCGGTTTTCTTACTACTTGATTTGTAATTTAAATCACTATAATTTTAATTTAATTTATGTGCGTGGCTATCTATATACTCTGAACATTTTTCAGTGTTTAATCCACAAGCTGTTGTAGCTAATTCTGCAGTCACACCGTTAAAGCACGAGCCCGGTTGGACACACTCATACAGTGGCATTCTCATTACAATACAATGCAATTTTCATTTTATCTCAGTATCCTGAAAGGTACTGACCTGTGTCTGGGTCAACGCTGAAGCCTAGGGAAGCTCCATCTCGGTGCATGAGCCCATACTTCACCTCCCCGTTAACGCCCATGTCTGCATCGTAGGCTTCTACCTGTAGCACATATGTACCCGGAGGCTGATTCTCCAGAACCCACGTGCTGTCACTGTAGTAAGCGCACTAAAAAAACACCCAGACATCCAAAGCCATATATTACACAGCCACATGAATTTGCTGCACAGTGTCGATATTTTTTCCAGCACATCTGAGAAGCACTCAGAAGAAAATCACTTCTATTACTTATACCCACAAAGAAATCAAGCTCTAAGGAAAGGAAGGAAAAAAGGAGAATGAAGACTTTACACTTTAAGTATGAAGAAAGCTGGCTGCGTGTTCACTTACAGATTCATTCTGCTCTGCACACACAGTCCCTTTGGCCCGCTGGCACCTCCAGTAGCCAAGGAGAGTCTATAACCCCAATTATGGATGTATCAGAGTATCAGCAGAAGGACATCTTACCTCTCTGAAGACCGGCTTGTTGTTATTAACGTCATTAACTCCTACAATAACCTCAGCAAAACTGCTGAGAGGGGTGGGTCCCCCCGAGGCGTTGTCATCTATCGCAGTGATGTTCAGTGTGTATTGTGGCCCCTTCAGGTTCGGTGGTGGGTTTCTGCGGAGTTTAATGATGCCTAAATTTGGAAGCATAAAGCATCATTTTATTTTACCATTGTCCTGGGTTTGGTTGGGATAGGGTTAATGTCCACAGCCAGGATAGCTGGACCGAGCCAGCCAATGGGCTATTCGATACCGTACTGACATCGTGCCCAGTATATATAAGGGGGAGGCTGCAGAAGGCACGTGGTTTCAAACAGCCATGCAGCACGGCTTGGTGGGGTAGTGGCAGCAGTAAGCACTGTGTTGATTATTACTCACATTATTATTTTATTATCATTGCTTTTCTGTCTCTCTTTGTGTTGTTTAAGTAAACTCTTCTTGTGTTTACCCACATGGCTTTACTTTACCTTTTTTCTCCTCTTCTTTCCCTCCACTCTAGAGGTAGAGAGAAGGGAGCAAGGGTGTGTGTGGTGCTGGTTGCCAGCTGGGTTCAGAATCACAACAACCATCAAACAAACAAACAAATAAAATCAAGGGAGCATCACATTGCCACTGTACTGTTGCTTCAGTTTGCCGTTTGGTTGCAAAGCACAGGATTCAGTCATCTTAAACCACACAATCCTTGGACCTCAAATTTTGGTTGATATTTGGAGAACGAACGTCGTATCAAAGAGCTAGCTCTCATTGATACTAAGCCTCCCCTCTTGCAGATTATATAAATAAGATGCTTTCTTACAATATGTGATGCACAGGTCAAGCAG
Source organism: Buceros rhinoceros silvestris (assembly GCF_000710305.1). NCBI lineage: Eukaryota > Metazoa > Chordata > Aves > Bucerotiformes > Bucerotidae > Buceros > Buceros rhinoceros. The sequence continues at coordinate 38,082 of NW_010429531.1, forward strand.
AGCCAATACAGATTAGTCAGCAAACAACTGTGTTCTAAAATCTCTTTCCTTACCTTTCTGACTATCCAGTTCAAAGTTGCCCTCCTCATTGCCTCCTGTAATCAGGTATAGCAGCCCATCCCCATCAGGGTCCTTTGCCCGAACAGCAGCCACTAAGGTGCTGGGACCAGCATCTTCCGAAAGGAAAGTTCTGTAACTGATGGACATAAGGGAGCAATGGCAGCACATGCAGTTTTCAGAATAACCACCGTCATGTTAACCATCAGCCAAAGATGATAAATTCAACTAAGAACGTAATTTTTTTTAAACTTTGGGCATGCAGTCATGCAATCTTTAATCAGTTTAAGATGAGACTTTGAGCACCTTTGTTTGGCATAGGGTTTGTATTTTAGGATTGTATTCCTGCATTTTTGGTATATTTTGGTAATTTCCAAGGATCTTTTGGAAGATATCAATATGCACCATACTATATTGTACTGCAAACCAGGATCACTTACTCCTAAAAAGGAGAAACAAGACTAATATCTGACATGCAGCGTTTCTTATGTGCCTATCTACTAATGGAAAGCATCAGATACTACAGAGATTATATAAACCAGTACATAATTTTGTAAATTAATACATTTATGGTTTGTATTTAAAACACATCCATACTTTAAACTTAGGCATAAAAATAGAAATTGTATTCATTCAGGAAAGGAAAGAAGGCATTTTAAACAAACAGGGCCTTGCAAAGTCAGCTTACAATACGATCTGCTGATGATAAAATCATGTTCTGGTGTTTTTATCTGTCATATATCTATACATGGACAATCACTTTGAGACATAAAAGTCAACGGTCAAAATCAATCCCTATAGAGTTAGGTCTTTTATTCATTCTGTTCTCTCTCTTTAAATATAAAGTCAATATTGTGGTATCACAACTGGTGTATTTTTTTATGCAATCTAGAAATAAAGGGCCAATTTCTAAAGCCCTTCTCTATACAAATTACTCCTAGATTTCACTGGTTTTTACAGTTGCACAAAACAACTGACCGTTTAGCCAAGTGTTATTAAGGTTACACATATGAACAGCATCTGTAAAAACCACAGCAGGCGTTCCAGTTGGCTTACACAGACTGGGAGAAGACAGGAGCCTCGTCATTCACGTTGGCCATTCGAATGCGCACAGATGCTGTCCCTGTCCGAGGGGGGTGTCCTTTATCGACAGCTATCACCACAAACTCATACATATGGTTTGCTCGCTCAAAGTTCAGCCTCTGGTTAGAATTGATGACCCCGTGACGTGTGATGGAAAAATCAGTGCTCTGGATGAAGTAAGTGATCTCAGAGTTGGAGCCAGAGTCACAGTCTGTTGCAAGTACTGTTAGAGAACACATTTAAGAGAACAGTCATGCTGCAGAAGAGGCTTGATTATGCTATTTCCTACCAAGTCATCTTCAGATTTTTTTTTTTTTTTTTTTGAGAACAGACCTCACCTAAATCTGTTTTATCCATAAAAGCTTTATTTTTGTGCTGTTTGGAAACCTAGCAAGAGGCTGGGAGTAAAAAAGTGAAACAGCTCTTGCCCTCCTCCAACCCAGCCTGAGCAAATGCAGCAAGGCAGATTTGCAAAAGAGCCGTTATCCCAATGCGACACAACATGCTTTGTACAAACAGCGGTCAACACTGGTAAATACCACACGATCAATGCACGTGTTGGTAGAACATTATCAGTCGTAAACTGTGTCTCCACTCTCTCTGGGGATGCTGTTCAAATTTAATTAGCTCCCAGCTATGTTATAGCTAAAGCACTTTTAATTACCTAGCACTTCAAGGTACAAAGATTAAACATCCCTCCCCAGCAAGTGTTTATCCAGTATGTTGGGCGTCCCGTCTGCTCAGAAGCAGAACAAAGAGCTAGAACTCACAACATAGTGTCAAAAGTGATTTTTAAGAGCAGCAGTTCACCTCTTTAATTACCCTGCCATTTTTCTAGCCAAACACGAGGCTTCGACTTGTGCCTGTGTTGGTATCAAGCAAACTCCTTATTCTACAAGGAGGGTAGATTTGCAGCCATCGTGGTAGTACACATCCTTTTGGAGCAGTGACTGCAGTGCATGGACACACTCGCAGACAGCTGCACCGTCATCCAAAAGTGAGATGAATCAACAATGACCCACCACTATCAGAATATTAACTCAAAATAGGAAAGGGGAAGAGAAAGATTTCAAAAAGCACACTGAAACGCTGTGCTACTTACTTGCAAAAAAATCAAACTAACTCTGCCTGTGGAAAATTACTCACCTTGGTTTAAAAACCAAGGACATTTGGGGTGGTTATGCTCAAGAAACATTATCATGAAAGTGACTTAAAACAGTTAAATTCGTGGTTAAGTATTGTTTTTAGAAAGGCATGCAGAAAGTTAAAAACATATTTGACTTTCATTTAATCTACAAAGTCATTAATGAGACATTGTAACCATTCACAAAAACACATTTTATGTGCTTAACGATCATACTTTTTTCCCTCAAGATATTTTATGGCAACAGGTACTTACACATGACAAAACCATGCCTTACTTCTCAATAGCAACTGGGAATTGCATTTCCCTTCCATTTCATTCCATTCTGCAAACTGATCTGCATTGCAGAGGTATCTTGAGGATTGTATAGCAGCCACCAGCAGCTCTGTGCTGGCTCTGCCCATGCTCTGAGGCAGCTTGCTGCAAACTCACTCCAGCTCTAAGCCCACCATGTTAGTTAGCACAAAGTTGCCAGCTGTAACTCTAAGCCTCGCTTTGCTGGCACAGTGGTGCAGCTGAAGGAGTATGCTAGCCCCCACTGAGAGCATCCCCCCTAATTTTCAGATCACAGGTTGTTTGCATGCGGACATCTTAAAGCACATGCAGTAAGCATATATCTGCCCATAATGATTAAGTAGACAGACTGACACAGCTAGTGCAGCACCAGCACTACGAACAGGAATCAAGGCAGACTTCGAGTGCGCTAAAAGTGCTTGATGACTAAAACCCACGTTTACATCATCCACAGTTTTAACAAGTGGCGTACGTCACACTGTCTTTTCCACTGCCATTGACAGCAACCCAGTCTGCCACAGAATGGCAAAGGCTGCCTCAAGTTTGCCTTTATTTTTGTTTGTGAGATATTCTGAGGTTGTAACATTCTACCCCCTCAAGGAAATAGAGCAGGGAAAG
>NW_010429531.1:41363-63593 GCF_000710305.1 Buceros rhinoceros silvestris
GAAAGGCCTGCCTTTTTTTTTTTTCTCCTGAGATGATACTTGCTTTGGCATTCAGAGTTAGCGGCACAGCACTCATCCAGTACAGGGTACAGGTGACAGCTTCCTTGCAGCCACTGCCAATGCTGCTCAGTCAAGTGAGTGTTCACCCACCCACTATACCTCCACCTTGCATTTTCTTTACTAAGAAGGCTCCTTCTCTTGAAACGCACCCCACATGGCACGATGACCAAATGGGATGCAATTGCACACCTTTGCTGTTCCACCATTCTGCTTGCTTTGGGTATGGGGCACATGTTTTTTCCCCACAGCTAGGTGACTTTTGGCCAGCTTTACAAGCCTCCTGGAGAGAAAAGCATTCATCTCTTCAAGGAAAATCACATGCTTAGTAATTTTAGGAGTTGATGATTCCGATAAATGTATTTCTTCCCAAAAGCTGTTAAACCAAAAACTGAGCTACAGCAAGCTCTGAACTCTCTTGGTAAGTGTTTAAAGAACACAGTCACTGCAGCTCTCTTACCAGGTGTGGCTACGCAAATAAAACTAAGCTTCTTATCAACTGCAACCTGCACACGTTCAGCTTCAAATTCAGGAAAATGTTTACATCATTGTCTTCGAAAAGTATATCCTTGACATGTAAATTTTTGTTAAGTCTTCCCTTGTCATTTACCCATTTCTCACATGGTTCATAACCCCCCTAAGGTCTCAGCCAGTGTTCCCATTACTACCCCAGTACCTGCCCCTACTCTCAGTTTAAATACTGACAGCAAGCCTGTAAGTTTTAGGTAGAACTGCCTGTTTTAGGCAGAACTTTTCACTGCCAGTTTTACGGAGAACACACCTGTAGCATGTATCAGATCACGACAGGCTACATCTGATCCTGAGACACCTTTGAAGGCATTTAACTGACACCAGTAAACCAGGTTGGAGAATGGACTTTTGTTCCTTGTCTGACTCTGAAGACTGAGACAAGAGGTGCAGCATCATGCAAGTTCACTCCTTATTTGTGCAACCACAGTATTTCAAGAGTGACCTTGAAGTTTTGGGGAACTTGGGGCACACAAGTTATTTCCAACAGCTCTTATTTTTCAACAGGATACTATTCTGGCCTCTAAAAAATGTTGTCTGCGCACTCAGGGTTTATGTGCAAGATCCCTCCTTGGGCACAGCACACCAGTCCTCACCTGAAGACACAACTCCACTTCCAGGGTACCTAAAAGCCATCTACAGACCTCCAGGAAAGCTACCATCCACATCTTAAAAAGGCATTGCCCACTGAAGAGGAGACAGCACTTCCTCACAACAGGAACGTGAACACATAACACAAACTTGCAGATCCATGGCAAGACCGAAAAAAAAGGCACCAGGATGGTCCTCACCTTGCAGTAGAGAAGTGCCGACAGGAATGGTTTCAGGAATGTTGTCTCTGCTGTAAATGGAGTGCTCAAATTCAGGAGAACAGTCATTTTCATCGGTGATATGGACCATGACCTGAGACAAAAGGACACGCTGAGAGGAGATTTGATTTTTTTAGGAAGCTTAGAAAAATGGGCACCTTGTTCAGGACACTGCCTGGCCACTCATTGCTTTTGCTGCTGTCCCTGTCCTTACACCTCCAATGCTCGACTGTTCTCACACTACTCCTGAAACACACAGAAGTATTACGTCCTCCACTTCAAGCAGATGGGAGGCAAAGACAAAGAGGCAGAGTCTAGATCTGAAGCCAGCTCACAGCCCAGCCTTCTGCCTGTACCATAAGGCCTCCTCCCTCCCAAGCATCTTCATGAGCTTTCTAGGCTATCTGTGTGCATAACCGCTCCTGCTAATGAGGTAACAAAGAGTGCAGAGACAGTGGGTAGGAAGTGAAGTGATCCACATACCTCAGTCACGCTGCTAAGAGTGCTCTCAACTTCCATGGCTTTCAGTAAGAGGTGATAGAGGTGGTGCTCGCTCTCGTAGTCCACAGGGTGGGTCAGGCTGAGCTCTCCACTCTCCTGTCTCACCCTGAAGAGCCCACTGGGGTTTGTCAGCAGAGTGTATGAAAGAGGCTGGCTCTGGAAAGAAACGGCCTCAACAACTGCTACTCTGTAAAGAATGAGAGAATAATCCGTTGCTTCAAAACGACAACAACAAAAGCTATCTCCTAAGCCTCGATGAGGATGGAAAGGTGAATTTCTCACTCTTTCAATGCTGGGCTCAGCTTTGTATTCAGACTGGAAATCCTAGTGGCCTGGAAAGGCCACCCACCCTCTCTTCTCACACCAAAGTGATCCCCTGACATAGCAGGGCTAGGATAACAACCCATTTCAACCTCTATTAGCATGAAAACATCTTTTTCTTCCCTATTGTACCCTTCCAAATACTGGACAGCAGTTACTCTGTTAGCATCAGTTACAGAGATAATGGAGCTCTTACGCTTCTGACTTTCTTTGAAGCTGTGTGTTCAGAAAACAAACAGGTTCAGAGATGGATTGGAAACCCATGAAGCACAGGGCCTTTCCAGATTCTGCTGTCCAACTCAGCAGGACAGGAAATGAATGCTTGCCTCCCTACTGTGACCTAAGTTTTGAAGCTCCATCTCTCACACCAGTCTCTGGCCAGTCTGACAATACACTTTAAGCCTATCTCAGTGAAAGCTGCAGAGAAGGAGAAAAAAATCCCTCTTCCTCCTCATTCAGTCTCTTTTACAGACTAAGCGGCACATCTCCAGCAACTTTTCCTACTTCATCAGCTTATTTTGAGGTTTCCTGGTCCTTAAACACCATATAACACTGCTCCACCTGCTGCTCGGTGCTTTAAAAGCCCATGCTGCTCTCAAGCAGCTGAACAGTGACAATAAAAACCGGAGCCAGCTTGGCACCTTCTCCCCACTGTCGCTTGGCTTAGCTACTCTTTATGCAACAGCAGAGCCCCTTGGAGTCTTAGCTGTATCTATTTCCACTTCACAAGGGCATTGTTATCTCAAGAGTCTGGCAATGACTTGTCTTTCTAAAAATTTAAATACAAGTCAAATGGGATACAAACAACTCCAAATCTGGTTAATTAAAAGACAATATTTTTCAAGCACTCATTTATGTCTGAAGTTCTCCTGAAGATGCATAGCCAGGAGTGTGGCTGTTGTAATTCATGATGCAATGCAGTAAGACCCCAAGAGCATGAAAACAATAATTTCAGCAGAATTTCAGCATCCCAGACTACGCCATGTGCCACACTGGAGACTCTCAAACACTAGAAAAGGCATAATTTCTTTTAGAAAAAGACCCTGTCTTTAAAGTGTAATAGGCAAACAGATATGCATAGCCCTGAGCAGCAGCAATGCTCTGCACTCTCTGAAGTTCGCTCAGACTGCAGGGAGGAGCTCACCTAACAAAGCACTACTTACGTTTCTCCTGCTGGAGTATTTTCAGGGACAAACACACTGTATGACATATTAGTGAACTGCGGAGGTCGGGAGCCAGCCAGGATGGAAATGGAGGCATAGGGACTTTTGTTGCCATACTCATCGGTGGCTTCCACAGTAACCACATACTCCTTGTTCCATGTCAAAGGCAAACCAGTCGTCATGATAATGCCAGTATCCTTATCTACTCGGAATCGCTCTTCACCACCTATCAATACACACACAAAGCTGGTCTGTAAAATGCCACACAGCAAGAATGTTTGCATCTTTGCTATTTTAAGGTAAGCTATCCTCAAATTATCTACCTATGTCCTTGCATGCACTTCTTTTTTCCTCTCCAGTTGTGCATTTTATCTTTCACTCACACCATGCTCTGCTGACCACTGCCATGTAAAAGACACGAGAACAGGTGAGAAATGGAGCCTTAAGCTAAGGACAATGCTGCAATCGATTTCAAAACAGAAGTAAAGCAAAGAAAGTGGCAGCAAGAAAGATTACCATCCACATAAGTGTTTTGCCAAAAGTACCTCCAGCTTCTACTTGCTGTGCCTGCTGTATCTTTAAACATTCCCCAAGGGAAAAATCTATCAATAAAATGGTAAAATGGGAAATCATTAAGAAAAATCTGCAACAGAACTTTACCATTTCTTTCAGAGTAGACATACCGGCAATGAGCGTGTAAGTTATCCCGGCGCTGGCGTTCTCATTGTTACTGTAATAGGCGACAAGCTGGTAGATTAGAGTGCCTTTTCTGGCATCTGGGTCAACACGTGCCAGATAGGGGTATGGGTACATGCCCCAGGACAGAATTTCCTCTTCTGGGGCAAGGAGTGTCACATGGCAGAGGTACCAGTCGTTATCTGCAAAAGATGCATAGATTTCCAGCCAGCTTCCTCACAAACTTTACTCAGGACAGTTTAAGATCTTATCCATTAGTAGCTGTAAACAAACTGAACTGCCCATGACATTCATCCGATTGCATGCACAAAAAATTCAGTTACAGATACCGACTTCAGCAGCTAGATGTGCATTAAGTGCAATTAGCAAGTAATTAAAAATGCTTTCAATAATATCTTTTAGTTAGTCGGCTATGCATATAAAATACTATGTCAGTTATACCACTGGCCATGACATAGTTTCAAGTGGGTACTTACCCAGACTTGGGTGAAATTTGGCCTTTTTATTTTCAACAAATTCAGTGTACATGTTGCCAGTTTTACCAAATTGGGTTTAGGGCTTATTAAAATATTTATCTTAAAAATCAGTGGAAGTGGCAAGCCATCAAACTCCCTAAATTGTTCTCAATCCAACACTAATTTGTTTAGTTTTCTCAAACCACTGAACATTCAAGGAAAAGTAGATGTGCCTTGCCCTTCCTCCCCCAGCATCCCATCTGGTTGCATATGAGTGAAAGACCAGCTTTGAAAATGAAGACACACACACACACACCCGCCCGGGGCAAAGCCTCAGGCTTTGCTTCTGCAGAGAGAGGCAAGTGAGGGGGGAGGTCAGCCAGCAGCTGCATCCAGTGCTGGGGAGAGAGGACACGCCATGCACTGGCAGGGGAAGCACAGTGCAAACTGCTCTCTACTGGGCCTGGAGGATCAGGTTGGGAGCAAGCACCTCTAACTGAATCCGCAGAGAAAAACGGACATACATTGACTGCACCTGTACTGTTTTGTGGCTAAAGAGTGAACTCCGATACCTAAAACAATGGGTGCAGGCAATTGCATCTGCCCAACCTTGGACTACCAGACTTGAATGCAGCCTGGAAGGGCCTGCATTGAGTGTCTGACCTAGATCCTCTCTGATCTCCAACTGGTAGCACAGTTTGAGGGCATTGAGGTAGTAGGGTTGAGCATCAGTGGGACAAGTACTGGGATCAGCCTAGACTTGCTCCCAGGGTGGCTGTGCCATTGCTAGCGCCAGCCCAAGAAAAGGAGTGAACCCCTGATGCGCAGAAGGGCTGTCCACAGAGAAGAAAGAGAAGGAACCTTCTACTGCAAAGAACCTGTAGAGATTTAATCACAGTATTTTTACCTTTTGAACTCATAGCATCTTGGTTTCAGAAGCTAAAGGTACGTATGAGCTTCTTGAAGAAATTTTCTGAAGGACATTTGTGTTCCAGAGAGGGCCTTGAGATATGAGTTCAAATCAAAATGAGTATGTTATTGAATATAGAAAATGTACAAATAAAAAAACCCCTAAATGTAGAAAGGGGGGTGGCAGTGGAGTAGAAAAATACACGAGAAATGCCTGATAATGTATGATGGCAGACATGAGCAAACTGCACTGAGGCTGCAGATCTGTTAAGGGTTGCACCACTATCTAAAGAAGCCCCCACCAGGGTGTACATATGTCTCATACTGGAAACCCTTGATCTCTGCCTTCAGGAAGGCCTCACACTTCACAGCGGATGGAAGAGAACAAGAGTACATGGACAAAGCCAAGAAAAGGCAAGAAGTAAGCTAGAAATTTCAAACAAATTTTAACTGTAGACCTCAGGAATCTGATACTAAATAAAAGACTACCCACAGACAGAGACATTGACTGACATGCACGACCAGTATTTACAAGCAGACTTATCCCACAGTAAAAATAAGTAATGGACAGGTAATCATTCCCAGGAGAGCAAAGACCTCATTGAAGTTTGTGGGCTTTTAAAAATATTTAAAATAACTTAAGACATGTTTTTTTAGGTAGAGGAAATTCTTAGATTACATGGGTTTTGGTTTGCTAATGTACCAACATACATGGGAACATTTGTTAAACACACTTCTTTAAGAATGCTTTTCTCTGTGACAGAAGGCACAGCTCAGCACAAGCTAGTGGCTCACAAGAGCAGCTGTAGCCGTCAGTATTTTATCCATAGGCAAGAGGGATGGCTGAAAAGCACGTCTTCACTAACCCAGCTATAGACAGTGTCATTTTGCTAGGGCCAAGTTACAGCATGAGAACTTGTAGGCACACGGCAAAAAAAAATTTTTTTGTTCATTCATTGGTCTAATTCAGGCAGTTCTAGTTTCTGCAGAGATGATTATCAAGTCAAGCATTTTTTCCCATTTAGTGAAACCTAGAGAATGATTCAAAGAATTTTAATTATATGGCTTATATGGCTTATTCCTTAATATTGTCACACATAGGTGATCCACCACCATGCCAAAATGTCAGTCCTAAACCAGAGCTTTAGGCTTTACAAAGTGACAGAAAAGAGAATAAATTTCACTGAGTTCAGTTCACCATGTCAGGTTAAATATTTGTGATGCTCAAATTAAAGATAACTTTCTGAACTTTTACAAAAACTTCACCTCCTCTCTGTCTGAAATGTGTATTTAAATAGACTTGTAGAATCACATTTAGGTTGGAAAAGATCCTTAAGATCATCAAGTCCAACTGTCAACCCACCACTGCCAAGTCCATCACGACAACCATGTCCCTAAGTGCCAGATCTACACAACTTTTAAATACCTGCAGGGATGGTGATAGTGACTCCACTGCTTCCTTGGGCAGCCTGTTCCAATGCTTGACAACCCTTCCAGTGAAGAAATTTTTCCTAATGTTTCCAAGGTTCAAGCAAGGATTGAATATGGGCCAGCAGTGTGCCCAGGCGGCATCCTGGCTTGTGTCAGCAATAGTGTGGCCAGCAGGAGCGGGGCAGTCATTGTCCCCCTCTACTCGGCACTGGTGAGGCCACACCTTGAATACTGTGTCCAGTTTTGGGCCCCTCACTTCAAGGAGAACACTGAGGTGCTGGAGCATGTCCAAAGAAAAGCAATGAAACTGTGAAGGATCTAGAGCACAAGACTTAAGAGGAGCAGCTGAGGAAATTGGAGTTGTTTAGCCTGGAGGAGAAGAGACTGAAGAAGACCTTATCACTCTTTATAACTACCTGAAAGGAGGTTGAAGTGAGATGGTTATCAGTCTCTTCTTCCAAGTAACAAGCGATAGGATGAGAGGAAACAGCCTCAAGTTGCCGCAGAGGAGGTTTATGTTGGATATTAGGAATATTTTCTTTGCAGAACGGATTGACAAGCACTGGAACAGGCTGCCCAGGGAAGTGGCGAAGTTCCCATCCCTGGGGGTATTTAAAAGACGTGTAGATCTGGCACTTAGGGACATGGCTTAGTGGTGGACTTGGCAGTGTTAATGGCTGGGCCTGATGATCTTAAGGTCTTTTCCAATCTAAATGATTCTATGACAAAAAAATTTATAAAGGCCAGGTCTAAGTTAGAGCAAGTCCAAAAATCTAAAAAACCCAAAGCTGACTAACCAGAGGTCAGTCAACAGCACTATTCTGCCCTATCATTCAGAACAAGTCATTCAGATGCAGCACTTTGAGCTGTCACTACTCAGCAGTAAAGACTTTTCTGTTCTGGTACCTGTCTCCTCTTTGCACACACACACTAGGTGTGAGAAACCCAAGGATTTTAAGATGTTATGGGTGCATGCAGTCAAACACTATAGAAAATTATCAGATTAACTCGAAAAAAACCAGTGAAACAAAACCAGTCTTGATAAAGTAGGGCTTTTTTCCAGCAATACATTGTTTTCTGAACTGTCATAACTGCAAAGGCATTAACAGATCAAGCCTCTGAAATCGATAGTGTTTTATTTTGTTCCACTGACACAACCTCAGCATCCTATTAAATCAAAATGCAACATCACCTAGTGATGTTACAGCTCACACATTTTGTCAATATGAATCATCCACTGAAAGGAAGGAAATAATCAGGAAAACAGACCCTACAGCCTATGAAACAAGACTATCAATAGGATAAAACACCTGCCCTCCACATCATGCATTTGAAAAAGAGTCATGGTATGATCAATGCAGAAGAGAATATTAAGGGGGGCTGATTTTCCTGGAGATACTAGCATATCCCCAAGGCTTCAGCTTTACCTCTTGCTTGCCGATGAGAAAGGCGTATCAGAGATGGTGTGAAAGGGCTATCAACCAATGACCAGCTAAGAGGAACCCAAGTAGAAGGGTTAGGATGTAGCAAGTGCACTGACCACGTGGCCAGGAAGAGCTGCTTACTTTCTGTCTTTGAGGCTTAAACACACTTCAGCAGGTCAGAGCAGACACACAAGCACCATCCTTGGACAAGAGCATGAAAGCAAAGAAAGAACTGGAAAAGGTTTTTAAACTGCAAGTGGCCATTCCGGCAAGCTTGCATCAGCTCTGTGTTCCTTTAATCATTTATTTTCCCCCCTAAAGGGAAGGATGATAGAAGGAATTTTCTTTTCCTGAGATGCAGATTAGAGCTGCGCTGACTGATGTGGGTTTGATGTGACTAATGCTGGTGTAATGGGACTGATATTGGGAAGATGAGAAGCAAAAAAGGTGCATAAAAAATGGTAGGTTTTGTTTTGGTTATATCCCTTCTGGCAAAATTAGCCATTTGAATGTAAAAGAGACGGCATGGTACGCGAAGACATTTCTGAAGTACCCAGCTTGAAATAGGAGGTTTTGTTACAACAAGGCAGGATGCTCATACATCAAGGATGTTCACACATCCCCTCATCATGCCAAGGCAAGACAACAGGAGCTTTGGCTCACTACTGAACCCTCTCCAGGAAATACACACCTGAGAAATGGCTACTATCATGGCAAGAAACCCTTGTCATCTTCAGGACTGAAACTCAACATTTGTTTCAAACGGTCTGTATTTGCTCAAATTAAAGAGAATGTAATTGTCAGGAAAAACCTGATGCACTGAATAAGTTAATAAGCTTCCATCTCAAATATCATACAAAATTGTATTTGAGATAGAAAATATATTGTGTATATACATCTAAATATACATGTAAATACAACTTGTCGTAGAAGTCCTATAAATGCTTGTCCTGAATATTTGCAATTTTCCTTATAAATTACAATTTTCAAGAGTAATTTCAAAACAACGTAATTGGATATACTGAAGACTATGGAAAGATCAGTGTTTTTCGGTAGAAGCAAAAAGGGAAAGAAAGAAAAAAAAAAGGACTCTTTTATTTAGAGTTAAGTTTCCTTTGGTCTCCAGAGCCCCCTGCAGAGAGGGCAAGTATGGAGGCAGCAGGGTAAAATGCTTGGCAGGGAGCAGCCATCCCAATGAACACTGCCAACGTGATGAGTTTCTATATTAATACAGAACTTTAGTGTGAAGATAGGGGAACCATCACTTATTTCCAAAATTTATGGCAGGGACCAGACTCTGCTTGTCACAATAAACGGTTTTGAATTTTTTTTTTATGTTTAACATTGCATGAGAATTGGCTGAATGACAGAGCTCAGAGGTTGTGATCAGTGGTGCAGAGTCTACTAGAGGGCTCTAGCTCGTGGTGTTCCCCAGTATTGGGTCCAGTCCTGTTCAAAATATTCATCAGTGACCTGGATGAAGGCATGGAGTGTACCCACCCCAAAACTGGGAGGAGTGTCCGACACACCAGAAGGCTGTGCTGTCATTCAGGGAGACCCGGACAGACTGGAGAGCTGGGCAGAGAAGAACTGAATGATGTTCAACACGGGCAAGTGTAAGGTCCTGCACGTGGGGAGGAATAGCCCCATGTACCAGTACAGGTTAGGGATTGCCCTGCTGGAAAACAGCTCTGTGGAGAAGGACCCAGGAGTCCTGGTGGACCACAAGTTAACCATGAGCCAGCAGTGTGCCCTCGTGGCCAAGGAGACCAATGGTATCCTGGGGTGCATTAAGACAAGCGTGACCAGCAGGTCAAGGGACGTTCTCCTCCCCCTCTACTCTGCCACTGGGGAGAGTTCAGCAAAGGGCTGCAAATATGATCAGGGGACTGGAGCATCTCTCTGACAAGGAAAGGCTGCGAGACCTGGGTCTGTTTAGCCTGGAGATGAGAGAAGACTGAGAGGGGATCTTATCAATGCTTATAAATATCTAAAGGGTGGGTGTCAGGATAGGGTCAGACTTCCCAGTGTGCCCAGTGACAGGGCAAGGGGCAATGGGTACAAACTGGAACACAGGAAGTTCCAGCTAAACATGAGGAGAAACTTCTTTACTTTGAGGGTGGCAGAGCACTGGAACAGGGTGCCCAGAGAGGCTGTGGAGTCTCCTTCTCTGCAGATATTCAAAACCCATCTGGGCATGATCCTGTGCAACCTGCTCTAGGTGAACTTGCTTTAGCAGGAGGTTTGGACTAGATGATCTCCAGAGGTCCTTTGCAACCCCCAACATTCTGTGATTAGAATCAACAAGGGTTACAATGTGCAGCTCAGGCTTCAATCTCCTAAATGTATGACAGATCTGAGGAGCCTCAGGTAAGATCAAGGGAAAAAAAACAAAGAGGATTTGTGCAGGAAGACAGAGAAAACACGACTAGTCAGGAACTGTAATCCTTAGAGTTTAGGGCTCCTACACTTCACACGCCTCCCTAACACTGAGTGATTTAAAGATAAGCCACTGATAATGCTGAATACTTCCCTTCCCTAGCAGCCCCAGCCCCTTGAGAAGGCTCCAGTGAAGAGGACAGGGACACAAGGCCTCCTGCTCTTCTGAGAGAGCAGAGGAAAAACCCCAACTGTCATCTGTGCAAGTCAAGAGGGTTAGAAACAAGGTGAAAACCCCCAGAGGAGGTATTCACAGGCATGAAGCACTGAGAAGCAGCTTTTATGCCCCTCAATATACATCTGCTATCAGTTCCCCTTACTGTCATGATACTAGACAAAAGTGTTTCCTTGGTTTTTATTGGGTTTTTCCTTGGGGTTTTTTGGGTGGTTCATTTTTTTTTTTTTTGCTTTCAAGCACTTGTTCACTTCTTTTACAAGAAAGCTTTGCATAAACGGTATCGCAAATCAGAAATGCCAGTTCATCAGCCTTTTTCATAACTAGATGCTCTATGGTGAAGCACTGTTCACTTCTTTTACAAGAAAGCTTTGCATAAACGGTATCGCAAATCAGAAATGCCAGTTCATCAGCCTTTTTCATAACTAGATGCTCTATGGTGGCAAGATACAGTGCCCCAGTTTCTAACTATTATCCTTGACTAACAACAGAAATATTTAAAATTCAAGCTGCTTTTGAACATTCCAGTCTTTATTTTGTAGTTATGGTCAGTCACGTACTCCAGTGCTACCTGAGGATCGGGCAAGATTGGGTCACCGTGTTAGGTATCATCTCATCAACTAACTCCAAAACATCCCTGTCCTCAAAGCACCTGCAATCCAGTCCTTGGCCACTACGCAGTATCCTACAATCACTGAAGTACTGGATCTGAAAAAAAAATTAAAATACATATGGACATGCATAATGAAAACTATTCCAGGTTTACCTCTACGCCTTTCAGGAATTTCGCCAAAACTAATGTAGGAATAATCTGCTTATGAGTATTTAAACTGCCAGCAAAATATCTTATAGCAGTAATTAATCTTCAACTAGAATTCATCATCACTTTTAGAAACACCTTTTAGCCTAAAAAAGTGATGATTTACAGAGTCATGCTGTCTGCTGTGCCCCCACTCTCCTGCCCAAATGGCTCTGGAACCTGGTGGCAAGTTTGTTCCTACAAGCTTTATGGAAGTCAGCAGCTGGCCACAAGATGGGGATGGCAAATAAGGATGCCCACTGAGGGAAAAGAAAAGGGAAAGCAGCTTTTGTTTGGCCTCAACGAGTAGTCCTGTCAACAATGCCTGCAATGCTCATATGTCTCATAAAAAGCCGGATACTGTCATCCCTCCTGGGAAGAGTTTAGGGGTGAGGAGAAGCTCTCACAGTGGGGAGAGCCTTCTCAGCACAGGTCACTCCTCCAGAACTAAAGACTTAATTTTCTGAATTTCTTTTCTCCAACTCCCTTAAGGAAAGTTGTAGAGGGCAGTTTTAGTATGGCTAGTCTACTGCCACGCAGATAACAGGTCAGCTCCACCCCTAACACTGACAAGAGATTCCTGAGTGAAATTACCGTTAACGAAGAGATTCAGTTTAGCAAAAATACTCCAAACGTTTGGAGACAATGCTCAGAGTATCACAGCCGCTGGTAACACACTAGCATACCAACTGGGCTCTGTGGGACCGAGCAGGGAGGGCCACGTGTTGAAGACAGGGTAATAGCCTCACTATCCTGGTTACAGGAAAAGGTCTTTTTACTCCCTTGAAAGCCTACAAACCACTACATCATCTTGTGGATGAACAGCCCCCAGCCACACAACAGCTCAGCAATTCAGCTGCACTGGCTGCCTCATCTAAACAGAGGTTTTCAATTTTCCTCCCTGTGGAAGGGAAACCAGCGGGTTTCAAGTTTCCCTCCTTGGTTAACCACAACCAGCAAGCTTGGCAGACCAGCTGCAGAAATCACTTTGCATTATTTTCATGACGTATTTCTTAATATGCACCAGGACTTGGATATGTTTTCTACTCATAGGCTACCTCTCCAGTTTTAGGAGTCAAGGTCTTGCTTACCTCAATACTACCTCTAGACTTACCCAGTGGGACCATCAGAGCTATAAGACAATTGCAGGCAGCAAAGACAAACCTTCAGGCCATTTTTCACTTCTGTGGGAATGCAAAGCTACAGCAGGTACCTCCGTCACCCTAGGTATCTGAGACATCTGCAGCATTTTGGGGACAGAAAAGACATCTCCACAGGCAGATGTCTGTACATCACAGGAATAGCTTCAGACAGATGTAAGAACAGGACTGCTAAACACATCATATCTTTTCTGCTACTACTTCATCCTGTCCTAGCCTTTAAAGCTTGACTATGGTGTCATCCCCTCGTTTTTAAAAATGTTTCAGTTTTCCCCCTTGTTTCCAGAGGAAGACTCTGAAGCACTGTCAGTCCTGTGATTACAGAAGTAGCATCTTTGCCTCAATGCTTAAATCTACTGTATCTGCCAACAGCTGCCAGTGTGGCCATTGCCACACAACCACAAGGATTAGGAAACCTTCACAGTACTGCAGAGAAGGTGGGAAGTACAATCATTTACAGGATCTCAAAAGCTTCCAAATGACAGGATTCTTCAAAAAACAAGTGTTTTATTACAGCTTGCCATGTTAACAGCCTGCTAATCACCATTAAAAGATGTTATTACATAACATATGATCCATAATCATTTGCAGGCATGTCAGTTGATGAGCAAGTCAGACCATGCTGACATAGTAAGAACAGCTGAAGAGTCATCAGCACAGAGGACTTTGGGGGATTTTCAAGCCTTTTTTTAAAGAAGGAAAGTGCTGTAAGACACACCTGCAATCTTGGCATTTAAAAGTTGCTTCACTTTGCAGATCATTCAGCTTTTATGGTTGATAGGAAGGAGAGGCGTGATCTTTTGGTTTATTTTCATCCCTCACAACTTCATCTTCTACCCTGTGGCCAATAGTTCACAAAGCAGGTGAAATTATAGACAAAATAGACATTTGTGTGGTATGGCACACTCTAAGACTGTACTTAATGTCACTGATGTGACATTACTGCAAGGTCTCCTGTCTGCCAACAAAAAAGAGACTCAAAATGTATAGTCACAAATTCTAGGAAGATTCCTAAACATTTAAGGGCAGCATCATTAACGAAACCCGACATCTTTTGAGGACCCCATGACTGTACAAGTTCCCAGTCACTGCCTTTGCCTTGCTGTCATCCCACATAATACAGCACCTACTCTTCCTCATTAAAGTGGCACTTCCTAAGTTTAAAGTAGTTTGTGGCGGGCATAGAAGATCCCCTTCCTGAGAGGTTGGAGCACAATCTGATTGCTCCAACGGTTAGGAACCACCTCACTTCCAGCTCCAGTCTTTCTGTGGAAAAACCACAGGCATTTATCAGCATTGTCCTTTAATATAAGTGAGTATCTTCTCCTTGAGGTTTGCACAAATATTTTTAAAAGTTGCTTGCTGAGACTTTATGCAGTAAGAGCTGTTCCTGTGACCATGCTTGGATCATATTAACTTACTTCCAAAGACTTAAAAAGTCACTGTCACCAGCAAAATACAAGGACATTCTGAACTGCAAAAGTGTGTTCTATATGTACAAGAAGATGCCAAAAGAAGCTGTAGCAATACTTCTGATTAACTCCACTGGATGCAACTGCGAGAGATGCATCTCAGACCCAGCAGCACCTGCACTGGTGGTGATGGTGGACAGCAGCATTCAGAGGTGCATGTGGAGCAGCAGCCTCCAGAGGAGCAGTGTGCTGGCTACTACACCGTGTCGTAAGAAATTAAAAGGTAGCGTCAACAGCATACCTTCCAGTTCTTCTCACATACTAAATTTCTAAACAGATCCTTTTCCTCTTTCACAGACGTATCCTTCACTGCTTTGCTACCTCTCTCTCATGAAGCAGATGTCTATTCCATATGTATAGTATTTGTTTACTCAAAAGCTCAGCCAACCCATCTGACAAAAAGCAAGTGCATCCGTGGTTGTATGCACAAACCACTCCTTACTCGGCTGTCACCAAGCACTGCTTTTAGATCCTTCCATCAGCAATGTGCAAGACAGAGAAAAGCATATAGGAGCAGAACACCAAGTCCTTTCCACCAGCCCGCTCCCTAAGGTCAAGCTTTTAATGGCTTTTCTTAAATTTCCTCTTAAATTTTGGACAGTTGCCACTAGCATGCTGAGGTCTCTGCTCAGGCTAAAAATTCCAGTACTGTTGAGATACACATTAGTGTGGGTCTGAGCGCTTTACCAAGGAAAAACTAATGCCTGCACTGGAACGCCTGCGGAGAAGCCACCACCAGTCTCCAGTGAGTTCGGCTTTCAAAGCCCATTGGAGATGCATGAGTGGAAGCAAGTTCAATTCCGTTTCAGAGTTGTATTCCCAAATGAGAAGGCTACCTGCACAAAATCACAGAATGCTTTGGGTTGGAAGTGACCTTCAAAGGCCATCTAGTCCACATCCCCCTGCAGTGAACAGAGACATCTGCATCTAGATCAGGTTGCACAGAGCCCCATCCAACCTGACCTTGAACGTTTCCAGGGATGGGACATCTACCACCTCTCTGGGCCACCAGTGTTTCACCACCCTCATTGTAAAAAATTTCTTCCTTTTATCTAGTCTAAATCTCCCCTCTTTTAGTTTACAACCATTATCACTTGCCTGCCAAAACAGGCCCTGCTAAAAAGACTGTTCCCATCTTTCATATAAGCTCCCTTCAAGTACTGGAAGGCTTCAATAAGGTCTCCCCAGAGCCTTCTGCAGGCTGAACAACCCCAACTCTCTTGGCCTGTCTTCCTAGCAGAAGTGTTTTATCCCTCTAATCATTTTCATGGTCCTCCTCTGGACCCCCTCCAACAGGTTCATGTCTTTCCTGTGCTGAGGACTCCAGAGCTGGACACAGTGCTCCAGGTGGGGTCTCACAGGGCAGAGCAGAGCGGGAGAATCACCTCCCTCAACCTGCTGGCCACACTGCTTTTGATGCAGCCCAGGATAAGGTTGGCCTTCTGGGCTGTGAGCATACATTTCAGCTCGTGTCCAGTCTTTCATTCATCAGTATCCCCAAGTCCTTCTCCACAGGGCTGCTCTCAATTCCTTCATCCCCCAGCCTGCACTGATACCAAGGATTGCCCTAACCCAGGTGTAGGACCTTGTACTTGCCCTTGTTGAACCTCATGGTGTTCACACAGGCCCAGTTCTCCAACTTGTCCAAGTCCCGCTGAATGCCATCCCATCCCTCAGGCATGTCAGCTGCTCCACTCACCTTGGTGTCATTTACAAATTTGCTGAGGGTGCACTCTATCTCACTCTTTATGTTGGTGAAGATATTAAACAGCACTGGTCCCAGTATAGACCCCTGAGGGTCACCACTTGTCACTGATCTCCATCTGGACATGAAGCCATTGACCACTAGCCTCTGGATGTGACCATCCAAACAATTCATTACCCACTGCACATCCATCAAATCCCTATCTCTTCAATTCTGTGAGAATTATGTTGTGGGGGGACCATGTCAAAGGCCTTACAGAAGTCCAGATAGATGATGTCCATAGCTCTTCACTTGTCCACTGTAGTCACTTTATCACAGAAGGTCACTAGGTTTGTCAGCAGGGCTTGCCCTTGGTGAAGCCATGATGGCTGTCATGAATCTCCTCCCTGCCCCTCACGTGCCTTAACAGAGCTTCTAGGAGGATCTGTTCCGTGACCTTCCCAGGGGCAGGTGAGACTGACAGTCGGTGTTTCCCAGGGAGCTCCTTCCTACGGTTTTAAAAATGGCTGCAATGTTTCCCCTTTTCCAGTCTCCAGGGACTTCACCTGACTGCCAGGACTTTTCTAATATCATGGAGAGTAGCTGGGCAGCTACATCAGCCAATGCCCTCAGGACTCCGGGGTGCATCTTATCAGGTCCCATAGACTCATGTATGTTCAGTTCCTCAGGTGGTCACAAACCTGATGTTCCTTTACGGTGGGAGGGACTTTGCCCCCTGATCCCAGTCTTGCAGTCCATCAGCTCAGAAGGTATGAAAAGAGAGTTTGTCAGTGAAGACCAAGGCAAAAAAGTTGCTGGGCACCTCGGCCTTCTCCTTGTCTGTTGTTACCAGCTTGCCCATCGTGTTCATCAGGACAGTACACTTTCTCTAACCTTGCTTTTCTAGCTGACATACCTGTAGAAATCTTCTTACTACTCTTTGTGTCCCTTGCCAAGTTCAGCTCCCGCCACACCTCTGCCTTTCTCGGTCAGAAAAGACATCATCCCTACACAACCAGGAAGTGTCCCTATACTCTTCCCAGGATACCTGCCCCTGCTTCCCCCCCCCTGCATTTCCTTCTTGCCTTTTAATTTAACCAGCAGGTCTCGAATCAGCCGCGCTGGTCTTTTCCCTTCCTTGCCTGATTTCATACACCTGGGTATCAACAGCTCTTGTCCTCTATGGAAGCATCCTTAAAGATCTGCCAGCTCTGTTCCGCTCCCTTGTCCCTGAGGGCCATTTCCCAGGGGAACCTATTGACTGACTCCTTGAACAGCTGGAATTTTGCTGTCCTAAAATTTAGGGTCCTGACTTTGGTCTTCACCCGACCCATACCCCTCCACACTGAACGCCACCAGCGCGCAGGATGCTTATATGAACAAACTGCTCGTGCAAACACAGTATGCACGAATTTTGGGTCTCCTGTGTGCAATGCAGGTGTGAAAAGGCAGCTGCAGATCACACAACTCCTGTCTGAGCAGGAAAATTAAACCCTGCCATGCACTCCTTAGTGCTTCAGAGCACGAGACAACACTGAGGGCACGCAGAGGTATTTCTGGCATGATGCAGCTTTGATCTGGGCCTAAACCTGGTTTTTTAATCCTTTCCTGCTGTTGTAAGGTAATGAAAACTCAGAAATATTAAATCAGAGGCTGTATAATAGAATTTAAGATTAAATTAACATTAAGAATAAAGGGCTGAATATTCTCTTTTGAAGGTCTCCTATTGCTTTTTCTCTTGTTATGATAAAAGATTTCTCGTAAATTAAATAACTTCTTACGTACCTTACTAAGAATACTTGTAATAAACATTTTGTTGGTTTCTCAGCTATAGACTTTATCAGACATTCTTACCACTTATTTATTGCCTCTGGGTCATTGTATATTTTTACATAATTTTTTTTACAGTAAGATTCTTCCAAAGACACATATAGACAGTGTAGCAAAATAACGTTCATCCTGGAGCTTGCTGTGTTGTCTAATGATCCCTGGCCATTGAAACGGTTTCACAGTTTAAGTGAAGCAAGCTTCTTCGCTGTCAGCACCTGAATTTGAAGGCACAACAATAGTATCCACAGATGGTTTTAATCAGTCTGATGAGAGGAGGGAAAGAAAAAAAAAAGCAGCATATATTTTGACCTCCGAACCTGACTGCCAGGTCAGATTTTTGTTTCTGGAGTCACATTTGTTTTGTTCTAGAAGTGTCAGGTGGTGCCAGTAAGCAATGGGCCATTTCTGGCTCCATGAAAAAAGACCCAAACATAAGCTATATCTTGACTTGAAATCCTAGCCAGCAGCATGCACGGATTACTTGTTAGTTTTTACAGAAGCAGTATCACGTGGACTGAAAATTTTTCCCTTCCCTGTAGGCATCCTGGGGGAAATTTTTTAAGAAAGTGCAAGGGACTCACGCTATGTAATCTTTCTGTGTGCAGTCCAGGCTGTATTTTCAGGAATTTCAAGATTTGGCAGATGCCTTTTTAAAATACCATTTGTTTCTGGTGACTCAAGGATTCAATACTGACCATGACCATAACACACAACACCCAAGGAACAGCATTGTGCTACACCCTCCTCAGCAGGGTTTAAGATCTACCTCTCTGAAATTCAGTTATAGTAGTAAAGAGTTAGTAACCCACCTGAAAGAGAACAAGGGGCAAGAGATCCATCGCGTTCCAAAACATGGAAATACTGAACAGCCTTGCAACTGCTGTATTCATTTCAGTCATAAACTAACTGCTGGTGTTCACCTCATTTGATGTCTTGCAGCATCCCAGATTTGAAGGGTTGCTATCCTCAAGCTCACCCTTCAAAGCACTGCAGACATGGGAGGGGAAGAGATTTGACTTGCTACGCTTTTTTTAATTCTCTCTTTTTGTTAAAGAAAAATAACTTTCGCGGTTTATGGAGTGGCTTCTTTCCATGGATGTTTTCAGTCTGATACCACATATCCCACCCACAGGGGACAGAGCATCGCAGTGTCAGTGTGTGCAGGAGCATGGACATCACCCAGCGGGTCTCACTATTCCAAGCCAATGCAGCATGTCCTCTGTAAGTCCTCTGTGGCAGGCTCATAAGGACAATAATAATAAAAAAACCCAAGCAAACTGCAAAACTGAAAAACAAAAAACCCACAACCAAACCAGAGCTGAAAGTCTGCTACAGTTGAGGAACAGGGATAAGAAATTGTGTTCCCTCGCTTCTTGAAACATGATAGACAAAGTCCTAAACATAAAGCTTCTACCCAGTGCGCACCAGCTACAGAACGGATGGCCATCCGCGGAGGAAGAGGAAACAGCTGTGTAAGTGCTCAGGTCCCACACTGTGTAAGTCGGCAACAAGTATGAGAACCCATGTAGGTGCTTGCAGGCGTGAGCAAGTGTGCCTGAACGAAGACAGACTTGGAAGGGAAAGGGAGCCACAGCCCTTTCAACCCTTCCCCACCACCCCCAGACCCTTCCACACTGAGGCTACGCACTGGTGCAGTCAGTGTTTCCAGGATGTTAAGTGTCCCAAAAGAAAATCTGGCTGAGGAAATGGCAGATTTGTATCTCCTGTCTTTGTATACGAGTCTTGCCTGAGCTCCAGGCCCCAATCTCACAAACACTCCCAAGCAGAGCCCAGAACAGTAAGGAGACAACCTGCCAGATTCCTAAAGATGCTAACTGCTCTGAGTAGTAACTAAGACACAGGAGGTGTGCAAACCTCTTTGTGATGCTCAGTCCATGTACCAAGAGTATATTCACACACAGAATCACCTCGTTAAAAGAGTCCTTTAAGATCATCGAGTCCAACCATTCACCCTAATCCATGTCCCTCAGCACCACATCTACATGGCTTTTAAACACTTCCAGGGAAGGGGACTCCACCACCTCCCTGGGCAGCCTGTTCCAGTGCTTAATGACCGTCTGTGTAAAGAAATTTTTCATGATATCCAACCTAAATTTTCCCTGAAGCAACTTAAGGCCATAGCCTCTCGTACTGTCATTTGTAACATGAGAAGAACCATGTTTTCACAGTGCCAGCTACAGTGTCCCCACAGAACAGGCAGCAGCCCCACACACATCACTGCTGTGAGTACTCAGCAATAGGTAGGATTCAGACAGTTATTGTGCTCTACGCTTGTTTTATGTCAGTATTTCAACTGTATACACGAATTACTTGTTTTTCTAGGACATTGGTTGCAAGAAATGGTGCTCTAAGTTACTTCCTGACCTCCTTTTTAATTTTTAAGTGCCAAAAGAGCTTTGTTTTTCCTGAAAAAAACCCCAAAACCCAAGACACATGCTTCACTGGAGAAGCAGCACCCAGAATCACAGAATCACAGAATATGACTTTCAGAATCACAGAATCACAGAATCACAGAATCACCATCCGGCCGGAAGAGACCTCAAAGATCATCGAGTCCAACCAGCACCCATAAAAGGCCTACTCCCATTCATGACTTTTACATAAGAGACGGTAATTAATAAGGGTCCAATAGTTTTGTTTTTCAATTAATGAGAGGATTAAAAGTTTGCCACATATTCCATAATATTGATTACTATGTGACCCACTGTTAATTGTACTTATTAAGAGGCATGAGGAGAAATGAGGAGCAGTCCAAAGGTAATTCTTTTCAGCTTCAGACAGCTCACCAGGTTTCTTCAGATAAAAAAAAGGATGTTCAAAGCCTCCCACTGTTTCATCATCTTCCTCTAAAAAAAGCAGCCAGAAAACAATCCCAAGTTCGTTACTGTACAAAGTTATGAGATAGGTTCGATTTTCAAAGTAGCTTAAAGGAGGGTCTAAATGACCTTGTCCCACTTGATCATTGAATTCCTTTCTCCCTGAGGCTCATCTCTTGTCAATACATGATGGGTGCATAGACAGTAGTAAAAACACGCTACACAGCACCAGACTGGAGAGGACAACACGATTAATCATTTGTACAATACTGCCCACAAGGTTATTTGCTTTCATTATAAATAAGCAAGACAGTCAACCAACATTTCACCCTTCCATCTTTAGCACGAATGAGAAGTTCTACTTTCAACATCAGGTGGTTTGTTTAAAGTTAGTACCTAGAAATACTGTGCACTGCTTTTTATCATGTTAAATGTTTATCACTTGCAGAACACAGCCCATTCCTGAAAGAACAAGTTTCTGAGGCAGGCGGCTCTGGGATTCTCAGACTGCACACGGTGCACAATGGTAATGATCACAGCCCCCAGCACGCTTCATCACATTTGTTTTCCTCCCTGCTCTATTCCACGTTTCCTGAGAACTAGCCTTTAAAAACCATTTATAGAAAACTGTAAATATTCTCTTTACAGTGAAGTTGTAAAGTTCTAAGAAAAAAACAAAACAAAAAACCCCAACAAACCCCAAGCGGTGATGTTACCAGAGGCCTCAGCTGCAGTTACAAACACACTACAAAACTTACTCTGAATAAGATGAAAATAACACATAGAAAGGGCGGCTCTTGTAGCCATAACACACCACAAGCTCGATCATGGTTTGTGAAGTTTCACCAGTCTGGCCATGCTCTTTGCTGTTATTAGGAGAACCACAGAGACTATACAAGCTGCTGATGTACAGAGGATTTCACAGTGGTACAATGGGAACTCCACTTAGTTTCGTACACCAACTTCCAAGATTCCAGACTCGGGCAACTTTTATTTTTTTACTTGTCCTAAGCTCATGGACGTTTATCTTGCAATGGCTTCTTTCCCTTCCTGTTCACTGCTCTGCCACTGCTGTAAGATGACTTTCAGCATCATTCATTCCAGAGTTGTTCAGCGAACAGTCGCAGAAGGTCTCCAAGCACAGCAGTCTGTAGCCGCTGGTCTGTAAGGATGCACTCCCAGGACAAAGTCACCTCTCCCTTCCCAGGTCACGGAGGACTACCGTGAACAGCAGAGGCTCTCTGGTAAATCCCTCTGCTATAAGACGAGCTGCCTGTTGCGATGTGCTCCCCCTTTAACTACTTCTTAACCCAGGAACAGACTCCTCCGGTCCAACAGAAGTGAACCTGCTGTGTCGGAAATGCCTCACACCAGAAGATCAACTAAAAAAACCCCCACCATTTTTCACGTTTCATCTGCTCCTTCGAAGACAGGACGCAAAAGCCCTGCAGGCGGTACCGGAGAAGAGGCGGCACATGCCCACGCCACCAAACCCAGCCAGGGGGTTAGCTCCCACTGCCGCCCGCGGCTCCCCGCACCC
>NW_010429532.1:0-18820 GCF_000710305.1 Buceros rhinoceros silvestris
GGTCCCTAAACCGTGTCCCTCAGCGCCACACCCACACGGCTGTGCGACCCCGCCGGGGACGGGGACTCCAGCAGCGCCCTGGGCAGCCTGGGCCGGGCCTGGACCGATGTTCATAATATCCTCCCCTGGAAACGGCAACTGGAGGCCGTTTCCTCTCGTCCTGTCGCGGGTTACTTGGGAGGAGAGGCCCACCCCCACCTCACCCCACCCTCCGTTCGCGTAGTTGTAGAGAGCGAGAAGGTTTGCCCTGAGCCTCGTCCAGGCTGAACACCGCCAGGTCCCTCAGCCGCTCCTCAGAGGACTTGTGCTTCAGACCCTTCACCAGCTCCGTTGCTCTTCTCCGGACACACTCCAGCTCCTCAATGTCCTTCTTGTAGTAACGCTCCGCACACGCAGCACCTGCAGCCAGGTGTGCGCAGTTTCCCTGTGTTCACACTGTGGGAAAAGTCTTTCCTTTTGCTGAGTAAAGCAGCTGACCGACAGGAAGCGTCATCGTCGGGATGACCGGTGCAGCCTTCACTTGCTCCGCAGCACAGGGTAAATACATCACAACCGCTGCACCATTGCAGACTCCTCTCTTGTTTTTTCCGTCCCATCATCATACCTTTGGTGCACAAGACAGGTGGCACTTGAGAGTGAATCAGGATCTTGTGGACAATAAAGCTACCACAGATCTCAGGTTTGGTGGCTTCTGTTTCCAACCACTCTGTAACCAGAGGGTCCATGTCCTCTAGTTCTGGGGGGGTGAATCTGAAATAACGTTCTGTGACGTGGAGCCACACTCAGGAGCACGCTATGTATCTTCAGAAGGGCTTGTCACCCTTGAATTTATAACAACCATCAGCAAGGGCTTGGAGATAATTCAATGCTACAAGGGATTTGAAGAAATGAGAAGGGGTTAATAGAGCTGTACATTACACAGGGTTGGGTTTTTTTGTTGGGGGGGGATGTGTTTTGTCATTGAAACCTGGCTGTGGCAGGCGCTTTCCTGTGGCTACACCCTCTGTCCATTCCTCCTTTCCAGCCCTCAGCTCCTGCCTCTGTCCCACCTGCCGCAGGTCCTTCCTCTCCCTTCCATGCCTCCCTTCCCCTGGAGGTCTGCAGTTGTTGTCCCACCCCGCACATCCTTCTCTGGCACTCTCCTCCTCGCCTCCCAGAAGGTCCATGCAAAAGGAGCAGCAGGGTGAGTAAAGAGGACAGTGTCTTGCAAAGCCCCGTGGTGTTTACCGTGAGAATCCCGGGAGTGAGACTCTGAGCTGGGTCACGCACAACTGTGACTAACAGAGAAACCAGCCACACAGATCGGGTGTGTTACGGGTTTTATAGTATGAGAAACAACGGGATGTGCGTAAAACTGTTGCTGTGTAGGGGAGTATCGCTAACATCTGGAGCTGTGAGGGAACAGGACACATTAGGCCATGTAGACAGGTTCTTTGGATTGGCCAAACAGGATAATTTTCACAAGCTCGTCAGGAGAGATATCTTTGGTACCCATAGAGTCTTTCTGCCAAGTGTTAAGTCACTATTCAAATCCTGGAAGCATTAATGTCCCTCAGCCCAGCAGCCTTCAGAAATGTTTTGTCATGTGGAAAAATCACTGTGTTTTCTCAATTTCGTTCTTCACCTCAGTTAGAAAAAGCAACTTAAAAATGAGGAGTTTAACAGCAAAGTCAGCTTGAGCAAAAGGGTCATCTCAAAAAACAAGTCTCAAACGACAGACGTTTGTCCAGACAAGAAGCAACTGTAAAAATTATCTTAAAGGGGAAAACATCAGCAGAGCTTACTGGCAAATGTATTTCTGTGTACCAGCACTGACGTTTACCTCAGATACCCCGATGATTTTCTGCTCGTTCCTAGAAAGTGTTCTGGCCCTGAAGTTTCTATGTAATTTGTCTTGATAACCATCTTTCTGATGATATTACTGCACCGAGCACAGCAATGAAGACTCCTGCGGGATCAAGTACATCGTTAGAGTCGTCATTATTCTCTACTTTATTTTCTAAATTCTTCCCCTGCTTTTGGCAGCGTCCTCGTATGAAGGAACTACCAGTCGCTGATGTCAGCAAAACTTCCTAGGGCACAGTCGTCCACCCGTACGGAATCCAGGATGCAGTCTGTGAGATGTTTAAAAAGTCGTCTCAAATTTTTGGAGAGCCTCACATGTCATCACATTTCCAGGATTCAGTTAACATAATGGCATGCAGAATTTCGTATCATCAGACAAACTCTTTTTGAGGACGAGGAATGAAGAAATGTTTGCGCATTGGTAACACTACGATTGGAACTCTTAGTGCAGGCTTTTGGTGTTCAAAACAGAAGAGAAACGCCTAATTTCTACCGAAGTGGAGATTTGCTCAGTGGAGATAAACAATTCCAGGACACAAGGAACAAACATGGTTCCCCATCAACAAAGAGGCGGTATGAAAAGCACATGTGGGAAACAAGAACACGACTTTCCAGAGCTCTGCTGAATCAAATCAGTTCTATTTGTGCTTTAGCTTCACAAGCACATGTTTAAAATTTCCAAGCTTTATTCAAACATCAGATACTCCTGCCCACCACCATTTTTCAACATTACCAGGAGGAACAAATCTTGAAAAAACTTCCAAAATTCAACTATTTTTGGTTTGTTCCCATGGTGTAGTTGCACCAGTGTAAGCTCCAGCTTCATCCACTCCCTGCTCGGAAGGAGCGCAGCTGATCAGGCTGCATGTGTCAGAGGCTTTCTGCGAAACCCGGTGGGCAATTCATTCCGCTCAGAGCAGCTCCATGTGATGCCACGAGTCTGCCACTCGCCGAGAGGGACAGCTGCACGCAAACGTGACTGCAGCTCCACACGAGACCTTGAGTAACGCTGGTAAACCAGGAACGTACAAACGATTCACCCCTTATCAATGCCTTCCCCTCAGAGGGAAGAACTATCACCTGCTGTGACAACAAATTTGCCGACAGCAGTACAACAAACGGGCACATTTACGAAAAATTTTATCCCGTAAGCCCTAAAGTTTCTGACAGACTACCTACGCAGGAGGAACTTCTCCCACTGCACTCATGTGAAGGCACTTTGGCAGTTAAAATGGGAAGCTGCTGGAAGCTTTGGCACGAGAGCCATGGGAGGGTAAATACATTAAAGATCATGAAGGTCTCAGTTACTGGGGAAAAAAGACCAGTAATAGAACATTATGTATGTATATGTATTTTATACATATAATGGAAAATAACGCAATTTTAAGGTTGTCTGTTTAACATCTTAGTGCTCTTTATATACATTCTCTGTGTGTGTGTGTTAGTTATATAAAAATAATTTGCTTTTTCTGAGTAGAACTCTGCACTGAGTTGTCTCAAAACCAGCAAATATTTTCTATGAGATTACTCATAATTCAGATATCTGCCTCTTGTAATAATAACTGGTTCTACGCGCATTTAAGGCATGATCCATGCCAAACCTATTTGGATTTTCTCTTCCACCTTCACCATAATCTTAGTTTTAAAACAGATAGGATTAAGGAGCCTATTCTTAATGCAGACACAGAATATATGAAAACCAAAGCATCTATGAATGAAAAGAGTGACTGAAGGGTTAGAAACCACGGGCTATCAGTAACCAGAGAGGTTTTAGTCCTGGATTAGTAACCTGCTAATTAAGATGCCAGACAGATAAGCTCTCTATGACCGTCATGATGTGAACAAAATGAGTTCTCAATTAAACAACCAGTGGAAGAAACCTTCGAGCAGCTGGACGTGCATTTTCCAGTGGAATGCTGCCATTTTGCTCAGCTGTAGCTGCTTGGCAGAAACATGGTGATTTCACTGAAATGCCGCTGGGGAGGGAGGCAAAATTAAGAGCATGTGCAGGGTCTTTCATTTCAGAAAAGCCTTTTAATCCTGAGACTTTTTACTTTTTATTCTATTTGAACATAATATTGGCATTTAAATGAACCATCTTGATCTTATCATGATCAAATCTTTCAGTTAGAAAACTTGATGCTTTGTTAAAATTTCACTTAATGGGGTGTTCCAAGAGTTTATGTTTGTGTCTCTTTTCTCTGGTTGTATTTCAATCTGGAATGAAAACAGGTTTTGAAAGAATAGGTCAAAACTCTTACAAAACTGGAATTCTGTTTTTTTAACCAGGAGCCTTTCAAAAGTCCCAGCAAGAAGCAGAACGATGTGCAGTTGCGGATTATTTATAGGTATGCAAAAAAAAAAAAAAGATCTGGTGAGGCAGTGTTGAAGCAAAGAGACAAACAGACAAACCCACAAGCTCTAATGCAGAACATTGAAGTTAAGTCACGACCTCTGAAACATCTTCAAGGGATATCTCCCACAGCTATTTTTGCTCCAGCAGATGAAAAGATGGCTGAGAATTATAATACGCTGCTGTGCCCTAATTGATTGGGATATCAAGTTACAACTTTCCTTAAGAGTTTCTGGCAGCAATTTTGTGAACGCTGCCAATCAGATTCACAACTGTGCATCCCTCCAGGTGAGCCTCTCACTCCACGTGTTCCTTATTAGGGCAGGCAATACCTGACCTTTCAATATTAATGTTTGCATTATGGAGTTGTTGGCGCTAAGTAAATAATCTGTGACTCTAACTTAGCTTCGCATGGTTTTTGAAAACCAGGAGAGACAGCCTGGGCCCTCTGGCAGAGATTGCATAGCTACATCTGGTGCGAGCGATCTACCAGATACCCTTAAGTCTGCAATTGCTGGAAAAGGATCATAAACTTGTAAGCAAACAATTTGGCCAAACTCAGTGTGTCACTTCGTATTCATCAATAAATTATCGAGAAACTGGAAAAGAATGTTTCCAGCAGCACCCTTTGGGACTCTGCAAGGTCAGGTTTCTAACGAGGATACAGCTGGAAAACCTCCTGTGAGCTAAGGCAAAGGGCAAAGATTTTTGTTCGGCTTCACGTTGTTAATCTCTGGGCAATGCATCTGCTACAGAAACAAAAATGGAAAGAATAAATAAAAATCTGATTTTTTCGGTGCCTAATTATTCTAGCGGATGTTCAGTTAGCCACGAGTCACACGCAAACTTCGGAGCTGGATGAAGTAGAAAATGACTCTTACTGGTACACTTATAAAAATCGTAACTGGCTCGAGTTACTGAAGTAAACATTCCACTGTGGTGCCTTGCACTGTTCCAAAACAAAAACCTGATGAAGTTACGTCTAGGACTGTCAAGTGCAATTCCAAAGATGTGCCTGTCCATGAGCACATGTGCTCATATAAACCACAGCAATCATAAACTAAAACTGTGCCCAAAAATCCGGTGCCAAATTCTTCCAAAATCCATGCGGACATGCTGGTTTTTCCATAAGATGCCGAACTAGTGAAGCGGGTTTCCCGCAGATGTAGTTCTTCACCACTTCCTTCCATCCCTTCTCAGTGGGATGTCTCTCGCTCACCCCCATCGCACCCTCTGTTATATCCGCAACGATAACAGGACAAGCTGCAATCATTCCAGAGCTTTGCCCATGCTGTTTGACCAGTCAAGAAGCTCCCAAACAAAAAGTACAAATGATGAATCGTCCTAACTGATTAATTCCCGTGGACTTTTCTGCAATGGGGACACTAATTCCATTCTCTTTCCTCTACAGCCCTTCAGAAAGTCATGTCTATTTTTTTTATGGAATACATCTTCTTCATCAAAAAGCCATCAAAGGTAATACCACAGAACAAAACCGAATTCAATGTCCATTATTCATACTTAAAATATTAAAAGGGGATGGCAAGATACGACCCAGCTCTCCTGAAGGGCTATTTTTAGGCAGAACAAGGTTCTGAATGCTAACAGAGCCTACTGGTCTGGTTCATGCTAGCCCAAAACGACTGATCTTGCTCTTACAACCTCATCTGATAGAGAGGAGAGGCTGCGAACAGTTTGAGTGGTGATGGAGCTGCATCAAGCTGTAAAACCGTAGGATACACAGAGGCAGAGCTAAAGTTGTCGCAGTGTTAGTAATTAAAGCATTCTAATCTCAAATTGCTTGAACGGTACTAAGATCTTTCTGTTAGGTGGCCTTAAAGCTGATTGCTCACCAGCTGGCGCTGAGAATATGGGAGTGGGAGACATTCACCTCGCTGTGGCCCAGGTAGCTTGTGGAAGCGGTGCAGGCATAGGCACTGGGGGCAGCACGAGGAGTGAACGGTTCTCCCGAGGCAGGGGAAATGGTAACAGCTTCAGTGAGTTCCCTGTGGCATGTGTGCCAGTCCTGCTTTATTGACTAGCCCTGGCCAGATCTACCCACGGTTGCTGTTCTTGGCTAACCTTGACGAAGTCATTCCCGTTGCCATGACACAGCTTCCTTCGCTCTCCCTCTTCCTCTCCCTCTAATTGCCTTTAGTGCACTCTCTGATCCTCTGCTTTGTTTCCCTGCCCTCCCACCTGTAACCCAGTTAGCTCGAAGCTGCCACTTCTGGATCGCACAGCGTACTTCTGTGTAGCTGCTCCGCATGTAAAGGAGGAGAAACGGGTCTCTGTAGAGAAGCATGACGGTACCTGTTAACAAAAGAAAGTGCTTGACAAACACTCTCCCCTTAGCAACCGGGTAAGGCTGTAGCCGCAGCCAGACCTTGCAAGGTCTCTCTGGAGCAAAGCGGTATCCTTAACCAGTCCTACTGGGAGGCTTGTGCAGAGTATATGGTCTGCATTTAATTTCTTTCTAATAGCAGTGACTTATTGTGTGTGCTCCTGCACAGTTGAAATCTCAAGCCTGCCGAGTACGCGGTACTTTCCTTTCCCATTGGACTTAGTCCCTAGAAGCAGCATTGTAAAAATTATTTTTACAGTAATAGGGGTTCAAAAGGCTGCATCCATCTAATTTGTGCTTTTTTTTTTTTTTACTGATAAAAGCTTTAAGTGCCTTTTAATTAATTCAAACATTCCAAAGGTATATAGCAACATATGATCTCTGATTTTTGGACTTAGCGGAGCTGTTCTTAATGCTGTTTCTGAACATATGTTCTGTTCTTACTTTTAAAATAACTACCAGGATATGTCATTCATTCTGAAGGCACCACAAATACTCTATTGATGCATTAATGACACTACTGAATCTAAAGAAACAGTTTTACTAAAAATGATGCAATGTGCAGAATAGTTAAAATCACTGTTAAATTTAAATACATTTGTTATTAACAATTCTATTGCCTTATTAAAAGAATTTCTTCTGTGGAAAAAACCCCACATTATACGTAAACTGGATGTATAGTCCTGGTTGTTTTAAATATCACTCCTTTATACAGTTACAGCAGGATTAAGAATTCTGCAGAAGAGCTGTAGAATCATAAAGTTAAAGTATTATTCGTATGAAGTACTCAGGCTTTATCTACATTCTCTATGGTAATTAATAAAACACTACTGAATTAGTTCATTAAAACCATTGTATAATTGCTGGCTTAAGCATGTGGTTTTGAAAATTTCCCAACTTAGATTCTGGCTGTTGTTTAGCAGAAACTTCCCCAAAGATTTCTGAAATGCAACCACTCAGCAATGGGCAGTTTCACAGAGGCAGAAATGATAAAAAAGAAAAGAAAACTCATCAACAAACTGACCCGAGGTAACTGAACTACACAAAACACGCTGTTTAAAAGCCAGTCAACCGACCTGCTTTCTCCTTCCCTGAGACCCAGCTTCTTCCACTCGGAGAAACAAAGTAATACATATTCTAGTCTGATCTCCTTAATTTCCTTCCAGCCTGAATTATCCTCTGACCCTACCGATACCCCATGGTAACGAAGAATTTGAACACTGCACTTAGCTTTAGCTGAGGGGGTTGTCTATGGGGAAATAGCTCCAGCCCTAGAACAGCCGGTTCGTGAACATGATTGCCCCAGGGATGCTGGCACGAGGCAGAGCTGCCAGGGCATGACGGCTCCAGAGCAGGGTGGGTTTGGTAGGGGAACGGAAGAGGCGTGTTTGTGAGGTATGGAAACATAGGACAGAGGCAGTAACCCATTAGCCAAATGGCTTCAAAACCTTTTATTTCCGCTTGATGCAACTTTGGCTCTGGCATAAATTTACTTTAGCCATCTAAATGTTTTTCACAAAAAGATGTGTCTTAATTTCTCTGCTTTTCAAAAAGCTTTAGGTAGACACATTGAAATAAAACTGCGCTTAATTTCAGATGCATCAAACGTCCATGCAGTACTCACATCTTTTCTAAGAGAGGGAGATGCACAAGGAAGAAATGTAATGGAAAATTCAAACAAAATATGAAAAACATTCACAAATCCACTGTGAAACTTAAAAAAGTCCTAAAAACCCGGTTACTGCACTGGGTTTTTTCTTTACAATAGTGTTAAAACTGTGAGGCAGCAGCTGTCTAAAATGGTGCTTTCTGACTTTCCGCCTTCTTTGTCCCTTTCCAATATTGAACTGATTTTTCATTCTTTCCAGCTACATGTTACCCCTCAGCTGGAACCTCTCCACTACTGATCTCAATCTGCACAATTACTTTGCCTTGGCAGTTCTTGTTGCCTCCTAAAATTGTTTTCGGTCCAAGAGGTGGTCTGAGTGAAAGCTGTATTCTCCACAACTATTTTCTTTGCCAATTCTCCCAAAGTCATTGGTCCTCATCGCTGGTTATTCATCTGTACTTCATTCCCTCTCCTCTACACACACTTAGCGCCCTTGGTAGGTCATTCTTTGGCTCTGCATTTCATTTGAACCCGCTCCCAGGCCTCACCCTTGATATTCTTCCAACTACAGCCTGTGTGACTCTCCAAAAGAGAAAGGTACTCCACTGGAATTACATCACTATAGTTTAGTACAGGAGCTGGCTCTCCTTCAAATTATTTAATGAGATTATTCATTTGTTGCATTATAGAATATTGTAGTTGAAGAGAAATCAAGTTCCTTTGATTACATCTTCATTGTACTGATCCCCACAATGCTATTGCAGGGTAAGGAGATGAATTTTCCTTTGTTTTACAGATAAATAACAGTGATATAGAAGCTTTAACCACACTGCTTAGTAAAACAGGCCCAGGGACCATCCTGTGGCTCTCGGTCAGTTGGCACAGCCTGGATGTCTCCACACTGTGTGCGTGGCCCCAGGTTCTTTTCTGGTCTCATGAAGGGCCTCTGTGGTCCTAAGACATTATTATGGTACGCTCCAAATGCCTCAAATAACGCAAGAGCTACCTGTAGCTCATCAGAGGACATGTTCATGGCTTTTCTTGATATATGGGCAGGTTATGATGGTATAAAGAGGTCATTAAGGGTGAAAAGTCTTCTGGGAATACGTTGGAGAACTATGTAGGGTACAGAGACCTGGTACAGGGTTTTCTGTACCACCCAGTGGCAAGAATTCTGGTGTGACAAATGGCTTACAAGCTTTTTGAGAGGCTAAGGAGCAGTCTTCCCTGAAGCAGGGCTCTATATTCCTTAAAATAACCTTGCTGGGTGGTCTAGATCTACTGTGGTCACTTTGCCCAGCCACGGCAATCCAATCCGTCTTACACTAATTAGGTGCAAGGTACATCTCTAGAATGTAAACATGTCGTGTTTCAGGGTATGGATAACACAGTGACTCTGGTACCGGGCAGCCCATAACACGGAAGATGGCACCGCTGTAAAACAATTTGGTTTTGTTCATTCTCTCTGTGGAAAAGTTGCTCCTGTAAACCATTAGGGAATTTATTTTCAGAGAGATCTCACCTTTGGCAATGTTTCTCTGGTGGCTGAGTTCCCTCGGGTTAGTATTTTTTTTATGAAAAGTGCACTCGTGTTTCTAACACATATGTCTAGCGTAAAATGTGGTTTGAAACAGAAACAAGTACTTACTCATTTAGCTGTTAAAGTAGTTGATAAGATTCACAATTCATGAACTGTGAATTAATATACAAAGTGAATTAATGAACCACACAAAGTCATAGGCTTAACGTTAAATGAATCAATATACAAACTGTAAGAGGAGATAACATATGGGGCCTGATGTTGCGTGGAAACGTTCTGCCACTCAACTATATGTTAACTTTACTGCCAGACACAGACAAACAGGAATCCAGTGTTCATTTAGCAGACCAGTGCCATCATTTAATCCTTCCAAATGATGAGTACGCCTAGACCTTTTCCTCGGCACAGAGTACGAGTCTCTTAGTTAAGGCAAATCTGCCTGAGTCCAGGCAGCCAGCATTCAAACGGGAGCTTTCTGCTGCCACGACAGCACGGCAAACAGAGGACGGAGCTCACGTTCTGTCAGTGTGATGGGTTATGCAGCACCAAATATTCTTGCTTGATGAAAAAATAATATGCAGCCAGGGTACCTGATGGTTATTTAAGCGTGAGCAGTGAGGGGTTTTGTCTTCTCATCCTTCCTCAAATATAAAACCTGTCTGTTAGGATTATTTCTTCTTGTACATCACCAGCTTTATAAAACCTCCCTGCTTCATTTTATCAGCATACTGAAACTACAGCTCACTGAACTCAGTGCTGTGGCTCCAAATGAGAATTAGGAAACTAATTGCCTTTTGCAGTAGTGACACAATAGAGGACAACTGGTCACAACAAAATCATGACATCCCCCCCTGCCACTCATAATTAGCTTTTCCTGGGAACGAGGAACATGCTGTCCTGTTGCAAAAATAACAGTGTGCTTGGTTATGAGCCAGAGTCAGTAATAAATACAGTTGATTACAGACAGCATATTTACAAGCATCTGATTTAAAAAAAAAAAAAAATTTAAATACACCAACCTGTCAGAAAATATTGATGTAAATGAGACCATTGTGATCTAATGCACTGAGCACAGGATTGGAGTCATAAGGCTTGGTATGACCATGAGCAAGCTGCTGGATGTCTCTATCTCAGTGACTGAGTTGGTAATGAGCTTTGGACACAGCTTTGAGATCAAGGCTTCAGCTATGACCTGTGGATAAAGTGTCCTGTTTACATAGAAAAAGTTTCCGTAATATTAAGGAGAGCTCCAGCAGCTGAAAGTTCTTAACTGAACTGTACCTTGTCCGCAGGTGTTTACACTAGGGAATTTTAGCAGAACTATGTGCCCACATCATACGACTAAGGCAAAGGAATGGAGATAATCCAGCTTCATGCAAGATAAGATCCGTGCTCTACGAGTCCCAATCACAGGTTTCGCCACAAAATATACTGGTTTTCTAAAAGTCTGCATTTGTTTCAAGCCAGCATTTTGTAACAGTTTCAGATCAGCACAAATTAGTATAATTTATGTTCTGAGTTAATGATCAGACATTTATTTTCAAGATAATACACTGCCCTGTGTTCTAAATGTGCCAGCAATATGTAACTGCACAGAAAGTTTGCACTTAGGTGCTGATGTTCAGTAGGCAGAGGGTAGTTCTGAGTTGTTCTCTAAAAATGCACCGAGCCATAACAACAAACTTAAATGCCAACCCTCTAAAATTTTCCGCACCCGGAAAGGAAATAAGCTAACATTCACCATCACTGGCTGGGAACGCCCAAAGAGCCTTTTTAGCGATGACTTGAAGGGTGTGAGCCTTTTAGCTCTCCGTTGGTTTGGTTGCCCAGCTTCACCTATAATACTTTCTTCTCAGCTGCCTAATGTAAAACATTCGCCCAACATTTTCCATCTTTAGTCCCAGCTTTAAAAGTAACATTTTGGAATGTTTGGACAAACTTCTTGCTGTTTGTGAGAGCTCGCTTAGGGGACAAGATTGTTTCGGTATCATTAACCTATTAACATTTACCTTTCCCGTCTATCGGCTCTCCTGCCTCCCTGGTTCAGCACAGGGGTTTGTAGCAAGGGAAGGCTGAAATCCAGCATATTTTTTGTGGTCCCCTCTGGAAGCCACAGTAAACCACCACTTGCACAGAAGCACCAGAATCTGGAAGTTTGCTCTGAAAATGTCAGTGCATTTCATTAAATGTGCCCACATTGTTCTGAGGTAACCAAAGGCACCAGAACACATGGGGAAAGGCTCTTTGCTTTGGTGGTGCGTGCTTGTTTTCACTGGAGCCAGCTCTGATTCAGAGCTCTTAAATCAGAATCACGCTTATTTTTTTAAGAAAAGTCTCCATGAAACTCATATCCTTTATTTTAGAAACTGTAAGATCTGCACTGTAACAGATGAGGAGCTGCAGGGAAAGAAAGAATAGTTTTCTCAGTAAAGAACTGGGCAGGCATTGGAGAGAGGTGTTTTATTGCCAGCTCTACCACACGCTGCTGATGCTACGCTAGACAAATCAACATTCTTTAGACAGTTATACCTTGTACAGCTGATAAGGGAAAGAAAAAGTAAAGCTCATGGTTTGTTTTAAAATTGTTTGTCAGAGGAGTTTTTCATGGGTTGTCTTTCCAAATTTTCTTGATTTCAAAAGTGATTTTCAAAACATCATTGGAAAAGATTGATTTTTTTTTTTAATGCTTTGAATAGGAAAGAGACAAGGAGAGGAAGAAGAAAGCCATGTTTCATTTTCATATGTGCATAAATTAAGATCATAAAGCAAAAAAATTCAAAGGATCTGACTTTCAGGCTTTCAAACACATTATCCCATCTGGCTTACATTTTGCCCGAAGAATCGATTTGGCTGTCTGGGGACAGCGAGAGAACACCACTTAGGCAGCGTGTTCAGCAGAGACTAACCAGGCTTTGACCTGTGAAGCTGCGCTCCTCCACTGATCCGTGGTGACAGTACAAAAGAGTGTGTAGGAGGCAAGAGGAGGCGTACGGCTGATGAATCCATGCCACTGTCATTCCACTGGCACAGTCCCCTCGCGGGGAAGGGAAGCTGTTGCAGAGCTCCTGCACGCTGAAGGCTGCAGCTGTGTGCGTGGAGTACCGAACGCTAATTTTGTCCAGTCTGGGAAGGGATCGGGGCGGCTTTATCACCAACACAGCGTAACTCTGCTCAACACTCTCATTTTGGCTTGGGGCAGTGAACAGAATTAAGCTCCGAGAACAGAATCGATTAATATGAATGGAGAGAAAGAATTGGTTTATTTGCTATCACACAACCTGGAGATACCAGGAGTTTTCCTCTGCGCTTTCAGGTCCTGTTGCCATAGTAGACAGAGATCAGAACACTGAACCGCTGCTCACAGAAGGTTCTGGCTCTGAGGAGTTACAGAACAGCCATTCAAAAAAGGACGCAAAGGCAATTACAGAAGCTGCAGGGAAATGAAGTATTTTTTCTTTTATCACAATGCTGGCAGTTTCTGTTTTGACACCAGTGGCACAAGAATAAATGCCAAGAAAAGGAACCTAATCTACATTCAAAGAAATGTGATTTTAAAGAGGCAGATCAAACCATATTCCCAATACATGGTGACAGTGTTCTCGAAATCAAGGGCGGCTTCATGTAAAAATAGACCTACCTCCTGAATTTTATCCTAGGATGAATATTTTATAGAAGCACTAAAACTGATGTATTTTTATCTAAGAAAGAAAAAAGCTATTTACCTGATACAGTCAGTTCTAGTTGGAGGTCATTAATGCACAGAACAAGACACTATGTCTTTAGATACTGCTTCCTTTTGAATCATCTGTTACAGCGCTTCAGAGAGTTAATTTCATGCCTGGCAAGATGAGAGAAACTGCCATCGTGGAACCCTTTTTACAGCTTGGGAAGACAAAGTTAACAAACATAAAACTTCCAAGTACTTACGCGGGGTGTTCATTTGAAAAAGAATTACATAATGCTACATTTGACTGCAGTTATTCTTAATAACCTGGATTTTTTTTTTTAGACAGTGGTGCCTAGGCCAAAAAATCTTGTTCATCCGATGCTCTATAAAATTTTGAGTCTTTAACAGAAGAAGGAAATATTCCATTTTGCATCACTGCAGGTAAATCTGTTTTGCAAACCGAGAATGAAGATGTCTTTAAGTTTCTGCCAACACCCACCTTAGTTTGCTGCTGCTCACAGAGAAGCCATCACCGACATCATGGTTTGTCTTGTAAGAACTGAAGAAGTCCTGGGTCTCTGGGGTGGGGAGCTCCAGTAACAATTATCGGCTTCCAATCTTTGTTTCCCTGAATTGATGCAGTGATTCATATTTGCATTTCTCTGATAGCAAATGATAGGACATTGTAATAGCTATTTAATAGTTCATCGTTAACCCTGATTACATTTTCTATTAAATCCAGGGAGTGATTTCCCCACCTCCAATGGAAAGAGCCATGTGGTGAGGCTTGCATGCAAAGAAGGGTCCCTAAAGCTTTTCTCATACCAGTTCCCGGGGGGGCAGTTCTGCAGAAGCTGTGGCTTTTTTCACCCCCAGTCCTAGGAAGCTGAAAGATCAGAAAGCATCAGGACAGGAACAGTGGCGGGGACACAGTCTTTTCAGTGGGGCCTGTTGTGACAGGACGAGGGGTGATGGTTTGAAACTAAAAGAGGGGAGATTTAGACTAACTACAAGGAAGAAATTTTTTACAGTGGGGGTGCTGAGCCACTGGCCCAGGTTGCCCAAAGAGGTGGTAGATGTCCCACTCCTGGAAACATTCCAAGTCAGGCTGGACTTTGGGGCTCTGGGCAACCCGCTGTAGTTGCAACCCCTCACTGCAGGGAGGTTGGACTAGGCGACCTTTGAAGGTTCCTCCCAACCCCAAACCATTCTATAATTCTG
Organism: Buceros rhinoceros silvestris; assembly: GCF_000710305.1. NCBI lineage: Eukaryota > Metazoa > Chordata > Aves > Bucerotiformes > Bucerotidae > Buceros > Buceros rhinoceros. The sequence continues at coordinate 14,580 of NW_010429532.1, forward strand.
TGATTTGCTCTTCAGACTCTCTTGCTTATTTTTTTCCACAAAGAAGGAACAGAAGCATGTAAGTAAAAACAAATTCCCTCTGCATCCCCCCCAGAAGATTAAATGATCCCCTCACATCTTCTGGAAGGTCAGCCCTGGTTCTTCTTTACCCTCTAGTTAGTTTATTACTAATGAGTAGTTATTGAAACCCGCACGTTGTCCCTCTCTCTTATGTAGGTGAATGTTTTATTTGTAAACCTCGAGACAGTGTAATCAGCAATGCAGCCATTGTTCATTTGCACTGTTGACTAATTTCATTTAGCTTTAAACGTGTGATTAATTTTAATACTATGGGATTATGTTTGTGTTCTAATGATCTGTATTAACCTAATTAGTGACCATGAAAATTCCCAAGCAAAGCACTTAATTATGTTAGAATTAAGATTGTAAATATTTCCCTAATGGAAAACTTCTAGTAAAACACTAATGCGCTCAAAGGCTACAGCTACAAGAAAACATTTGTAAGATGACTTCCATAATGAGTTTCTGATTGCTAACTCTGCGACACAAGTAACAGAGTTTGTAATGTGCTGTTAGAAACGTATCCATCCATCACCAGTAAGCTATGCAATACTCAAATCAATGCCTGTAAGCTTCACTTCACCAGATACAGCAGAAATCCTTTTCAAGATTCTCTAATTCCCAGACAGAAGTGGTACCCTGTCCCTATGCCCAAGGCCACTGAAAACTCTTTTGAGGACAGGACCAAATCCTTCCCTCAACCTACTTGTCCTTCATGTGCAATCATTTTCCTCCTGATCACCCCTGGGTGTCCACTTCCAGCTCCACTCCCATTCACTCCTCTGTTTTCCACTCGTCATGTTTTCTGTAGCGTTTTTATGCACAGCAAGTAACTCAGAGAGGAACAGCTGCTGCACACTGGAAAACACAGGGCAGGGATGCAAATCAGAGAGGTAGAATAGAGAATGCCACTATCAAGTCACAAGACAACTGTTTTACAAATAAAAGGATGATCTCCAGGAAAGCAGCATTGTCTTCTGTCTTCCAGGAGACATACAGCCCTTCCTCACGCGAGCATGTCTGTTCTACAGAGCTTGTTTATGCAGTGTCCGCAGGAAACAACTTGGGTCCTCTGTTTCGTTAAAAAAGTTACACTGCATTATGTTATTCTGCACAGTCCTTCTTGTAATTAAGTGACACCCAATAACTGAAAGAATCATTGCCGTTCCCTGGAATGATATAGTTCATACCTGAATGTGACCCTCCTCTCCTTTCCTTTGCTGTCTTTCACATCACTAGTTGCAAGGACTGTCCTAGAATTAAGCCACTCTGTAATTCTGGGACCATAGTGCTCCATATGATCCCCACGGGCTACCAATCGCTCCCAGGTACTGGGGTGGTTGCAGGCGAAGTATTTGTTTAATGTAAAAGCTGGATATTGGATTAGAAATTGATCTTCCACTTGGCCACATGGTATTGTTTTACGTGTTTGTATACAGGTCTCTTCTGAAAGCTCTTCCATCTGTGCGCTGCTCAGAGTGAGTGAACCTTCCCCAGACATGCAGAAATAATGCTTAGAAATATAATTCCCAGCTTTTGTGGGCCCAGGGTGAATGGGGCAGCCACTGATTCTCTTGTCACCTCCCTGCTCTTGGTTAAACAATTCATCTTAGTTACCAACTGTATGTGAAGTGTGCCAGGAGTCTATCAAGCTGGCATCGCATCTTATCAATTGTGCATTGTCTGCAAACACAGCACAGTTCATGAAGTCTGAAACACAAACCAGAAGAAAGGAGAATGTGCTCCTCCAGAGCTGCAACACATCTACGCACAAGATAAAGATTTTTCACTCAGGACTGAACTCCTCTCTTTCCTTGCAACTTTTCCCCTTTTTATCTTGCCCTGTATTTTCTAACCCAGGTTATGTGCTAAAGACATAGAGACAACTAATCCATTACAGAATTAGTGCTTGTAAAACCCTGAGGAGATGCTGGCTGGTAAACTGATGGTTTAACCTATGAAAGAATTTGTGAGGAAGATTTCTAGTTTCCTGTTCCTTTACATCTACATTAGCTGTGTTACATACGCGTCTGTGCCCGAGCTCCCCTCCCCTGGGTGGTAAAGCACCTCCCTGTGTCCTCGGCGGGGTTTGTGTACGTGGGTTCAGCAATGGGTGGCTGCGTTCCAGCGTTTGCCACGGGCTGTTTACTGCTCTGTCTTGCGCTTCAGTACCTTGTGATGGCAAATTGATGGTAACATTAATGGTAGAACTGTCCCAGGCTGGAAAGACCTCTAGGAAATGCTTTATAGAGAGCAAGAACAAATCTTAAAATAATATTCCAGTATTGATTTTGGGGGACTGATGTATTAAAAATCTGTTTTGGTTTTCAATATCCCAACTTCAGTATCCCTATTTTCAGAGACTGTATCGCACTAATCTCTACATATGTCGAGGTTTTTTCAGTCACCTTTAGGTAGTAACGGTTGAAATCCGTGCTTTGGAAGTCAGTTGACCTGTCATAGAAAGCCCGGGTTGTTTTTTTTTTTTTCCCAAATATGCAGAACACAAAAAGCTGCAGATATTGTGTAGGCAATTCATGCAATAAACGTGTTTGCTATCCTCACTTTTTGAAAATTAGTGATTTTTAAAACTCATCATCACGATGAGAAATGAAGCAAAGCTAACTTTTTTCATTGATGGAGATTTATTAAATGGAAAGTTGTTTTTTTTTTTGCTATATACTTAATTCTGAAGCTACTGACATGGAATGTTGTAAGTACAATATACAACTGAATTAAAATTTCGTTTTGGATAGTGGCAACCTCTAAAACTTCGTTCTTTGTCCTTCAGTCACACTCTGCAAGTTCAAGCGTCAGTTTGGCACCAGCCCAGCATTCGTATCAAGCTTACAAGCATGTGTCTGAAAGAAAATTCCTTTAAACTCATGTAAAAAAATGGTTTCCTGTTTGCAGACTCTGCGTTTGTGCAATTGATTAAGACTTCTTTGAAGATATTAGTAATAAATCTACAATTACACCTTGGAAAAGCAACTACAGCCTATTAATATTGGTATTATTTATTATCAGGAAACTCCTCTCAGTCCATTTTCCACAACCACAGAAACTGTAACGTCCAGGCTTTAACATTTTTCATCCAACTTACATGTCCAGAAGTGGATAACTATCACAGGAATAATTAAATGCGCAAACAGAAACTGGCTTCATACAGTAGAAGAGCCTCAGAGGAGAGTTTCCTTCAGCTAAGATACTTTCGGGCCCCACCAGACCAACTACTTGCTTTCCTTTTCAAAGCCATTTGCAACGAGAGTAACTTAAAACATCTCTAAATTATGCAGGGAGGCCAGACCTGCCCGTAGCGGACAACCAACCACGGAGCATTAAGTTTCGCTTTGGAGGCTTTCCAGAGCTATCCAGTGGGGCGTCTAACCGGGCTGGATCACCAGGACCCTCAAGGTGCTCCCCTTCTCCTGACGTCCACCAGCAAATTCAGAGAGGAAGCTGAATACTTTACTGCCAAGCAAGAGTTTGAAAAATAGTTTCATACTGCAAAATTAAAGCGCCGAGAAGGTTTGTATTTCTGACTGGAAAAAATGAGTATTTGCCAACGCCAAAGTAAGGCAACAAGCTGAAGATGTTTTTGAATGTTTTTGTTCTTTCACCCAGATTGAAAGAGCAGCTTTTTAAATTCATTCCACCATTATCTGGCACAAACGCAAACTACGGTAATGGTATATATAAATTCACCTTTGAGTCAGCACCTCGTGTTTCGGCACTTGTAGTCACAGCATCTTTCAGAACAGTGCATCATCCATATGCTTCACACGCATCTTCTACCTTCTCGGTAAATCAGAAGACGGATGCTGAAATACAGAATGCAAATGTTAAAATTCCCTTGGGTTTTTTTTAGCAGGCTTTATTGGTACTGCTGGTCGAGCAGTGCGAGACGGCAACACCTCCTTTCTAATTCAGACAAACAATTAATTGGGAATAAGAAAGAGGTAATCAAGGAAGGAACATCTGCAGTAGCCAAACAGGAATATTCTAAACTAACGGTGAAAAACAAAATATATGTGGATACAATAAAGAAGAATAAACTCCTTTTCACCATAATTTTTATGAAGTATGAGAGAGGGGCATAAGAGCATCACATGGGCCCAGCCTCACAGGAACATCGGAATGATGCTTTTGGTTTAAGGAAAATGGGTGGGGTTGGTTGGGGG
>NW_010429533.1:0-2276 GCF_000710305.1 Buceros rhinoceros silvestris
CTTCGGAGCTTTCCTGGAAGAAGTCGATTTGTTCTTGTACCTGAAGCAGGTGATGTTTATGCAGAGACATCTGAATGACAGCAGGAGTGAAGGACAAATCTAATAAAGCCTAATAAACCGTGAGAGTCTAAATGTCATTAAACTTACAAAGATGAGACTCCAAATCACCAAAAAGGTAAATGTCTTCATTAGTCTGATCTCTGAAGACTGTCGAACATTTCATTAATTTATAATTTATGATTGTTTGACAAATATTGAAAAGTATGTAAATATGAGGGGGATAATGTCTTTTCTGCGGGAGATAAGGAAATGACCCAAACTGTACGTGCCTGCTAGATTACACACGAGGTTCCATCTATCTGTTATCAAACTGTGCTTTCCCTTTATACAACATATTGTGCAACTGACAAGTGAAATAGTGCAGATAAACCAATGGTTTAAAACGTAATAAAGACAACAGCCATTTGCATTTTTTACATTTTATTACAAAGGTAATTTACTATGACATTTCTGAATGTAATTTATGAAAACATTTTAAAGCAATTATATAACGTATACAGCACTCAGAGACACAGAAAGTCAGATAAATAATAATCTTATGGATCTTCAGAGACTTTCTATAACGCTGAAAATAAAGACTTTCGTAGAAACAGCAGTAAAACATAAAATCATAGAAATAAAATGCAGAATGGTGTAATAAAGAGGAAATGGGTATACTTCGAGCTGGAATTGCAATATTAGATATTCAAGGAAACAATCTCATCTATTCCATAGAACTTGGTAATCTCAGAATATTATTATTTTCCTTCCTCTGCGTTAAATAGGTTTCTTAAAGAACAGAGGATTTCTAACGAAAAACGTCTTGCATTCCAGTCCTCTTTGGAGGACCAAGAAATGGACCTTCCCAGTGGGGATCCTGGTGAGGCAACGAGCAGCGTCAGCCTTGCTTCACTCTCCTGTGACAATGGGGAATTCCGAGTTTGTTATCACTCTTCATTCCAGGGAGAGAAAGGGAATGAGACGCTGCTTTGCGCGTACGCGTGCGGAAGTCGCTGAGCGGGTCCGGGAGTGAGGGCAGGCCTGGGCAGCTGCCAGCACGCCTCAACCCCCTCCCCCCCATTTCCCCCCCGCGCCCTCTCCACACCGCACCAGACAGGACCGACCGAAGGGAGGATTCCACAGTCTCCCTGCTTCTCAGCGCAGCGCACGTTTGCTCATGCCCCAGTGAAGCCCACGGCAAGGTTGCCACTGGTTTGACGGGCACGGGGTGACTCCCCGGAACGGGGTCCTGCGGCCCCTTCGCCCGCTCCCTCCACTCACCTCTCCGCGGCTGGCGCAGGAGCGCTTCGCTATTTACCGTGGAGAGCGAGGAGCCGCCCAGAAACCGAGAGGGGAGAACATAGCCTTATAAATATCGCCAGGTGCCTCCAGCAAGGTATTTGCGCCCAGAGGGTCAGCAAAACCATCGCGTGCAACTGCCTTAGATTTTGTTGTTGTTGTTTGCCTGTTTGTTTGTTTTTCCCAAAGTCATCCAGTAGAAAATAAGCCACGGAGCAGAGTTTTGTGAAAGCCCTGCATTCCCCAAAATAGGCTCTGTGTCTTTGTCTTTACATAAAGCACTGCCCTTTAGCCAAATGTGCCTGTAACGAGGTTGTAAAAGAAACCAGAAATCTCATCTCTTCCTCGAGTCTACAAGTAAGTCTCTTTATTCCCAAATCTTGCAAATATGTTAGGAGGGTTAGAAGTGGGACTAAAACCCCCCCTAGCAGAGCTGGTTACCTGCTGTGAGCCTCACTCCCACAGACCCTTTCACCAGACATATTAAATCTCTTACCCTTAAGAACACAGGCACTTGTCACAATTGAAACCTGACGTATCAGGGCAGAGGGATGCAGCAGTTTAGGGGACTTTATCTTTTCCCCGGAGGGCCTTCTGACAGGAGGTCCCTAACCCGCCTCCCCCGAGGGGCCTGAAGGGTCTACCCTGGCTTCGGTGTCTGTGAAGGCCACGTTCAGGGAGCTGCTCCAGGGAGGTCCCCCTTGCCGGTCTCTCGTGCCCACCACCAGCAAGCACCTTGCCTCTGGCCTGGCACTCAGTTAGTTGTAGAGGAGAAAGAGATTTCGACGAGATGACAGGTGATTCAGAACCCCGGCTTTTTATCCCCCCCGCTCCACCGGTGGTACCGACTGTGTCCCCCCAAGACAGGTCCAAGTGCCAGCAGAGCGGGTGCGACGGCAGCGCTGCTCGGCGCTGGGAACGGCCACCCCGGCCCCCCA
>NW_010429533.1:2391-3814 GCF_000710305.1 Buceros rhinoceros silvestris
TCCCTTCCCCCTGCCCTTTAGACAACACGCTGTCATTCTTTCCCAGCTCTGAAGTACGTGCTTTATTATAGATTATTTAATTTGATGAGCACCATTCCCACCGCCCTGAGCACAGTCTAAGTGGAAAAAGGTTTACTTGGCATTTCGAAGCTATTTCAGTAATAATAGTTAAAAAAATGCAAGCGCACACAAGGAAAAGAGCTCTCAAAATATAGCCAGAGGGGCTAAACCGGCTTCCACCGACCGAGGTTGCAAGGTTTTCCAGCCAAGCAAGCCCTCATCTCTTTTTTTTTCTAATGGAGGCAAGGAATAGGAAGTGTCTGTCCTACCATCCCACATCTGCTGTCAGGTCCTCCCCGTCAGTTCTTACACGGGTATTTGTGAGCCTCTTGGCTAACAACTGGCCAACAATTGTTGGAAACTGGCAAAATGTCCCCTGTAATTCAATGCATGCCAAGCGACGGAAAGACACCGGCAATCCATTTTTAGGGTGTAAGTGATTCCTTACAACAGTTACTGGCTTGTAACTTGCAAAGAAAACAGGAAAAAAAGCAGAACCGGCCGGTGGCTGAGCTGGGAGAAGCCCACCGATCCCTTAGTCCTAGAAGTGAACAATGCAAGGTCTTTATTGGCTCTCGTTAAGCAGTACATAAGTGACCCTGTTTATTTCTGAATGTTTTGATGACTTATAGTATGTACAAAAACAAACTTTCCCGCGGTGTTTTTTTTCTCCGTCATGCTTTTCTTTTCAAACAGCCAGATGATTTTAAAAAGAAAAACACCCAGAAATGATAAATCGCGTCGCATAGCTAATGGCTGGAGGGCGCGTTTACCAATTCATAATCATTTATTCTTGGTGATGTATGACCCTTACTCTTAAATCTCAAAAGCTTCTATTTGAAGGTGTAAATAGCTTTTTCCCCCCTTGCAGTAAACCTTACTGCATTAGCAGTGATTGATCTCCTGTACAATTCGTCCCTGAGTGCTATTTTAGAGGGGGAACACTGGCTTTTGGAGATTAACTGGGGAGTCTGTTACATATTAATGAACCTAGGAGATATACTAACGTTTTGGTAATTTAGTTATTTGTGTCTATAGCTTTCGCCGTTATTTTCTCTTAGACCCCCGCGGTTGTTATACATCGAATTAAAAAGTGGTCCTTCAGCATCGTTTTTTCAGTGGCAACTAAACGCCATTTAATGTGAAAAACAAATGTTGACTTGTCTCTTGAAGGAAGTGTGTTTCTTGGCAAGACATCAAAGTGTTTTAAACTGTATTAGGAGGGTTTGTTAGTTTCCTTCCCCGGAGCCTACGGCAATGTAAGAAAACAGCCTCTCGGAGGAGGCAGCCCTTCGGAGGGGGGAGCGGACGCTGAGCAGCGCTACACATAGGTGCACGCTCAGGAGGCAGTTTTAGCTGCAGC
>NW_010429533.1:3960-6699 GCF_000710305.1 Buceros rhinoceros silvestris
TGCTAATGAAAAGGGATGTTAAAGAGTCGTCCGGAAACCCGTCCGTTAGAAGGAGGAGTGAGAAACTCCTAGGCTGGGCTTAGCTTGCAGAGACAAACTTAACTAAAATGCCATTAACCTACTGCTTCGTAGTAGACACCCGGGCAAAACACCTCGGAAATGTCTGAGACGGGGCCAAGACGGAGGCAGGAGGTGGAAGCCCTGCTGTGCTCTAGACTCTGCCCATGCCGTTGATGAGCGGCTGAGAAGGTGGAAGCCCTGCTGGGCTCTAGCCTCTGCCCCTGCAGTTGATGCGAGGCTGAGGAGCGGGCAGGGCAGCCGGGAGCAGCCGGGCCGGGCACCGCGCTCTAGGTGGCGTGGCAGCCGCTGTGCAAGACCACCGTGGAAAAAACGGTGGGTAAGGTTATCATCATTAGTGAAGGTTGTGAGCGGCGGAGACCCCAGCGGAGGTTACGGTCACATTGTGACACGGATAAAAGACAGGCTGTGCTCGGGAGCAGGCATGATTTAAACGGACTGAAAGATGCCACAACAGGAGAGAGATATCTGTGTAGGTACAGAGCTGCCAGGAGGCTGAGTGCCATGCCTTGCACGTGGCCAGTGGCTGGCCAAACACTGGGGGGGGGGGGGGGGTGGGGGGGATTATTTGAGGGGGGTTGTTTTGGGGTTTTGGTTTTTAGTTGGGTTTGGGGTTTGTGTTTTCCTTTTTTTTTTTTTTTTCCAGCGGTTCCGCTCCCTATTAACTTTGACATCTTGTGCGGATTTATAAATTAGAGTTCATTATCCTCGAAGGTCGTAAAGTAGGCAGCTCAGCTAAGAATTAATGCGTGCAAACCCCCTCGCTACAGCTGGCTTCTCCCTGAGCTGTCTGGTGGGCTCAGAAAGCAGACTGAGGCTACAGTCACTCCAGTGATCAAGGAGAGACACCCGTCCCTCCTGTCCTCTTCCACGCCATTTATTGCCGGTACCTAAAAGGTTGAAGCGCAGCTCACCACTAACACAAACATGTTTATCCCCCCGCCTCCCGTCCCAAAGTTAAACGTTTGTTTAGGACAAACTCGAGAAGCAACAATCTTTGCGCGAACCTTGTTTTCCCCTTCTTGTGAATAACAAAGTGATCATAGGCTTCTTGGCCAGTTGGCGAGGCGAGAACTTTTGTTTTCTGGGGCGATTTATGTTCTTTATAAATATGTGGTTTGGAAAATAAAGAGAGACTTGAAAACGTTGTTACAATGAAAAAGGACAAATTAGAAGACATTTTATGTGATCAAAGGAGGAAGAGAAAGCGAGTAGGGGTATTCAAAAAGCTTGACTTATTCACACAACTCCTTTGGAGCCCAGGGGCAACAAGCGTGTCTTACATTGAAAAGGCGGCTCTATTCAGAGTGCAGGTGCGAAGTGGTGTGGCACATTCTGCCACATTATGTAAAGGTTGTTGGAGATTAGTGTTCAGACTTAATAACTAAAGCGCTTGATTTACATTGGAAAAAAGCCCCCTCATCCGTGAAAGCAAAATAATTTAACGCGTGATCATTTCGAGTGCTGCTGATATCCTAATACTCGCATTGTTCTCGACCAAGTACTAGAGGAGCGCGGATTGATGCTTTTGGGAACCTATCATTTACAGCCACTGAACTCTGCTCAGAACTGGAGGTCTGGAGGGGAGATAAAAGAGGGGCACAAGAAAAAAGTTTCACATTAGGAAAGAAAGAAAGAAAGAAAGAGAGAGAGAAAGAAAGAGAGAGAGAGAAAGAGAAAAAGAGAGAAAGAGAGAGAAAGAAAGAGAGAGAAAGAGAGAAAGAAAGAGAGAGAAAGAGAGAGAGAGAGAAAGAGAAAGAGAGAAAGAAAGAGAGAAAGAAAGAAAGAGAGAAAGAAAGAGAGAAAGAAAGAAAGAAAGAAAGAAAGAAAGAAAGAAAGAAAGAAAGAAAGAAAGAAAGAAAGAAAGAAAGAAAGAAAGAAAGAAAGAAAGAAAGAAAGAAAACAAGAAAGAAAGAAAGAAAGAAAGAAAGAAAGAAAGAAAGAAAGAAAGAAAGAAAGAAAGAAAGAAAGAAAGAAAGAAAGAAAGAAAGAAAGAAAGAAAGAAAGAAAGAAAGAAAGAAAGAAAGAAAGAAAGAAAGAAAGAAAGAAAGAAAGAAAGAAAGAAAGAAAGAAAGAAAGAAAGAAAAGAGAGAGAGAGAAAGAGAAAGAGAGAAAGAAAGAGAGAAAGAAAGAAAGAGAGAAAGAAAGAGAGAAAGAAAGAAAGAAAGAAAGAAAGAAAGAAAGAAAGAAAACAATATAAACGTGACAGTTCCCCTCCTCCTTGCAGGCGACTCCGCGACTCGTGCCCAGTGCCAGGGCAAAGCAGCGCGCAGATCTGCAGAGCCGAAAATTGGGCTCGGGTCTCAGGCTCTTCTCTATTCCGCCTTCTCCCGTCGAAGCAGAATTACTTACCTTACTAATTATTCATATTTATGTAAATGTCATTAGTTAATGTAACTTTCTATAAAAAGATAATCAGGCGAGAGCGGAGCATAGGTATTACCTTAAGTGCATTGGCTCTGGTTGTTTCATTCATATGTTAATACACGTGATGCAGTAGTGCCAGGCGTGGGGAGGGGGGAGAGGAGGAAGGCAAGGAAAAGAAATTAAATAATAATAACAAAGCCCCACAAAGGCTTTAAGTTTGCATCGCGGGATCAAGGAGCACCATGCTTTCTGATGCACTGAACAAAGGGAGACCCGGCGCCGTCCAAGCTGCGG
>NW_010429533.1:6755-7887 GCF_000710305.1 Buceros rhinoceros silvestris
CAAAGGGAGACCCGGCGCCGTCCCAGCTGCGGCGGCTGCCCGGGCATTCCGGCAACTTTGGGTGGCTTTTTTTTGTTTTGTTTTGTTTGGGGGGGTTTTTTGTGTCCCCGCCTCTCCCGAAGGAGAATTTTATGCTTCAAACCGTGTCGATCTACCCAAATCCTCGTGCCGGGCTAAGACCCTCCATTCCCGACCGACCCGAGTTGAAGTATCTTTGTACGGGACACACACCAATTAAAATTGCAATACCTTTTTGCATCCCTCTTTAGTGTAAGCATTTTAAGGCCATTTCCATAAATTCTCCCCGAGAATAAAGGCGATAATGGGAACAAGGTGAGAAAGCTGTTAACCATTGTTTCAGCAAGAAAAGGTCGTAAGTCAGGCAATTGGTGTCTGACCTGTCAGGATAAGGTATAAAGGCTTTATTCATGCAGTCGCTCACGATTTTCTCAGCTCTCACAAAAGTGTTTTTATGATTCTGTTTTCTTACCTCGTTCCTTAATTAAAAAGCTGAATGATTAGAATAGCACCTGCATAATGTCTGGACGACGCCTGCATACTAATTCGCGAGTCTTTACATCTAGTAATTATAACATAAATTCAGAGATTGAATAAAACAGAAGGATTTTGCCCCTAAAGCCCTGCTAATCCCCTTTTAAAAGAGTCTGCTGAAATAATTCAGAACAGTTTCCGGAAGTTGGATTACCGACTCTTTTTTTGACTATTTACAATGAAATGATATTTCACACTTAAAGGAGTCTCTGTATTTCTACAACAGGTTTCTAAAGGTGGCCTGTTTTCTAGACAATAGCAATCCAGTAACTCCTTCTTTCTTTTCCTATCCATTTTTCCCCCTTCCTTCCAGCAAGATCTTCATCTTTATCAAGTGTATGTGAGGATTAATCTGTCCTCAGGTAGGGTGAACAAAACCTCCCCTCTAGAAACCTCCTTTTGGCTCCCCACTCTGGGACTCCCAGCCTGGCCACCCCCAGCCCCGGGGGGGCAAGCGAAAAGGGCTGCGTGAGGGCAACCCAGTGTTACCCGAGTTCAGATGCACTCAGCTCCTCGCAGGAGCAGGCAATGGAGCGAGGAGCTCCCATTGCTTCACTATTCCACCCCTCCCGCCCCCCAA
>NW_010429534.1:0-2882 GCF_000710305.1 Buceros rhinoceros silvestris
ATATATATATATAAAACCCTTTCCCCGGGATTTAAATAGACAACTTCACCCAGAATTAGAATACAAAGTGTTTACCACATCTGTAAACTCATAGCAGGAAATCATTAAATTTTTACTCTTCAGATGCATCACTTTCTGAAAATTCAGGGAATTATATCAGCTAATGCTAATATCAGCTGATATGAGGTATCAGTTCTGTATGTGAGATAACTATTGAACCAACACAATTGATTTCAGATATGAATCTGGTAAAATTAACACAATAGAAAATTCAAAACAAAAAGACCTGAAAATAATTGGATTACGAAATGAACTAAAAACCATGTGTACGATACAAATCTTACCTTTCCGGATAATATTTGTAGCCACCAGCCTTGATTCAACAAAATATACAAGCATCTATATATAGCTACAAACTTGCATATTTTCTCCCAAAATAGTTTGCTGAACTGAGATTTTAGTAAAAAAAAAAAAAATTGACCAGTCTTTTATTACGTGTGTGTAAGATAGCTGAAGAAAAAATCATGAAAATAATATCTACATTTCTCAACTATAATCTTGCATTGTTATTATTGGGTGTGTGAAATATTTTTTTTAACCTTGATGTACTTTTGACACTTCTAATAAATAAATTGTGATAAGGATATTCTCAACATTACTGGTATGGTTTTGGTTCTGGGGTAAAATGCACACTGCATTTTATAGTCTGCAACTGGCATTTTAAGCAACACAGTAGAGGGTAGATCATCATTTATGCCAGAAAGCTCATTTATATAAGCTACGATGTCGTTTAATTAAGGGCTACAGTGACAAAAGAAAGCCAATTGCATGTACTCAAAATGCTTTTCAGATGACAAATGACTGACACCCATAAAAACAATATTCATGGTAGTTGTTAAGGTTACGATACTTAAAACAGACTAAAAAGATCTCAGGCAGCATATTCCAACAGGTTAACTTTTTATAAGAATAAAATAAAATTTTAAAAAAATCCAACTTAATCTTTTGCCAAAATTCAGATTTACAATCTGGATCTTTCTGCCTGAAGGGAAAGAAAATATAACTGGCATTTGTATCCCCACATTTTTTTAATTCAGCTCTGTGAGATTTTCTAATCAATAACTTTGTAACTTCTGAGCACAATGGTGCTCAATGGTGGTCAATGTAAATGTGTGGAGAAAAATCTGGTGGAACGCTTTATTTTACGTTCTTTGTCCTTGCTCGACACACTCGATATCTGGGAAAACAGTCAAAAACTCTCTTGCCAACCCCATCAACATCTCTCTTTCCTTCTCTCTCCCTTTGTGGCCTCCACATCATAAAGGGGGAGTTGATGCTAAGCATAATAGGATAATGGTCAAGATGATAGAATATGACAACTCTGAATTCAAAAGAGAAATGAGTGTCCCTAAGTATTCAGCATGAGCTTCTCTTTGCTCCCTGCAGGGCATCTGCACCACAACCACCGCATTTTTACACTTCTTCTTCTTAGCTTCATTCTGTTGGGTTTTGACAGAAGCGTGGCAGTCATATATGGCTGTTACTGGAAAAATTAGGACACGGCTCATAAGGAAACGTTTCCTGTGCCTTGGATGGGGTAAGTGCATAAAATTAATTTCCTCAGAATCATTGGAATGAAATGTTCAATGCAGCAACAATGTCAAGAATATAATCATTTTCTTCAGGAAACCTGAAAGATAGTAGACAGCATGTTACTAAAAAAGAAAACTAAGTTAGGAGCTTTTCCATTTTATCTCAAGCTCAAACTATGCTGGTGTATATGTTAGCATTCTTTTATAAATATATTTTAACAAAATTTACATTTTCAGCAAAGTAGTGTAATATCAAGAAATCAAAATTAACCAAGAAAAAGCATTCACTGAATATTCATTAAGCCTCTTCGTAGTTCATTTTAAGACCTGTCAAATGCACCAGCAATTTAGCTACATCAAAGTGGTACACTGTGGGCAGAGAACAGTGTCCTCCTCTCTGCCAGTGCTTCAGAAAAACAGTTTCTGCAATAGCACTGTGCTTCATTAAATGATTCATTCCATTTAAAATTGGACATCTTGCATTAGCTTGCCCTGTCATTTTTTGTCCAGGCAGAACAACAATATTTTGCTTAGTAGCTAATGATTATTACTGTTTGGGTTTTTTTTTCAGGTTTACCAGCATTAGTGGTTGCGATATCAATAGGCTTTACCAAGACAAAAGGATATGGAACAGCCCACTAGTAAGTCAATCTGAAATGATAAATTATTTTTCTAATTAACAAGACTGTCATACCCATCAGGAGTTACATAGCATAGTCTAAAGGCTCTACAGGTATCTATTCATACTTGGAACTGAGTGGTCCACAAGAGAATGAAAATAAAACCATATGCCAGTCTTGGACTGAGCTCAGTGAAGCGCCAGGGATCATGGATTTCTTGTGAGGTTTTGAAGCAGCAAGCCTTTTAGAAACATTGAGGTTTGGGTCCACTTAGACACCTAACATTTAAATACAGTTACGAAAGAAAATGTTAGATATTGTGGTTAGCCTTTGCCAACCCCTAAACGTGTCTAAAACTGTGCTGACGAGTCTCTCTGGCACCCAGGTTTCTGCCCTTCAAGCATGGAGCTTTAACGCTCCTGAGCTGCTTGGAGCAGAAATCTCTTCTCTTTCTCAAAAAATAGCTCTCCCAACCATCCCCTCTCTTCTGGAGGGCCTGATCCCACCCATTTCCTGATCTGGCCTATACCTTAAGTACAGCGAGCAGGAGACCTGTGTACTTCATTTAGATTTTAATACATTTCCTGTTTAGCCACCTGACTGGTTTCAGGGCTTATTTAACACCATGGAAAATCCACCTCTCAGTGAGGCTGCCGTTTGGTTATCTCCT